>NC_048229.1:28010358-28079551 GCF_002007445.2 Ailuropoda melanoleuca
TTTAGAGAGTCCAAGAATGTCTTACTTGGGTTCAATTAGTTTGCTGAGTGGCTTGCATACCTCAGGGAAACATGTTTACCAGCTTATTAAAGGCTATTATAGGGCCACCTGGGTGGCACAGTCCGTTAAGCCTCTTACTCTTGGTTTCAGCTCAGTTCATGATCTCAGGGTCCTGAGATTGATCCCTGTGTGGAGCTCTGCATTCAGCACAGAGTCGGCTTGAGTTTCTCCCTCCTCCCTCTGCCCCTCCCCACCATGCAATCTCTCTCTCTCTCAAATAAATAAATCTTAAAAAATAGAAAAAATGAAGGCCATGATAAAGGATAGAGATGAATAGCCAGATGAAGAGATGCATAGTGTGAGATTGGGAGGGTCCCATGATCAGGAGCTTTTGTCCCTGTGGAGTTAGGGTGTGTCACCTTCCCAGTGTGGATGTGTTCACTGGTCTGGAATCTCTCCCATCTCCATACTATTGGGATTTTATGGTGCCTTCTTCATGTACTCATGACCAGTCATAATTCCATTTGCAGCACTTCTCCCTTCTCTGGATTAAGGGGTGGGGGGAGAAAAGCTGAGTGTTCCAAGATTCTGATTATGGCTTGGTCTTTCTCATGGCCGTTGCCCAACCAGGAGCCCACCCAGAGTCCCTTCTGCAGAACAAAAAATGCTCCTACTGCTGTTATCACTTAGTAATTTACAAGAGTTTTCAGAGCGTTGTGCCAAATATATATGTATTCTGTTATGTAACATCAGTAAGAAAGGAATAATAAATTCCAAATTCATAAAATCATGAACATTAAAATCATGAGGATAAAGCATTAATAACTGGACCATATATTGTAAACACCATAGAATGACTTTAACTTCGGTGAATTTTGTGGATTTCATTTTTCTAGGAAAACATGGCCCACAATTCCTGTTTTCCATGCTGCTTTCTATGTTTTTGAATGTAAATATTTGAACCCTGAAAATGGCAGCTGAGAATGATCTTCCTGGTCCAGATTTTCCCTGGAAACCTGCAGGAGTTCTCCCTCTTAAGTCATCATTATTTCCCTTTATTGCAGGGGAACCAAGGCGAGTGTGAGAGGTTTTTCTCGGTCATGTGAATGTAGCCAGTTCCGTCCCTCTGGTGTTAATCACAGACGCCTTGGCAGCTTTTGGTTTTAACATTTTCTCCCTGATTTTGGATGCAGACGTATTTCTAGTTTCACACAGTGTCCAGAGGAGTGTCCATTGGCAGCTCTGGCCCCTTGTCTTCCAGCCCATCACCATCATTCCCAGGAACTCCAGATGGGCAAAGCGTTAAGGAACAAACAGTCTCACATTCCATTAGCCTTTCCAGTATCCTCTGCTGGAACCTACAGGAGCTTGGAAATACCATAGCTACTATGTGTGTGACAAGAGGATCAATAAATACATGGCAAACACTGTAAATATTGGCGCCTATTCTGCCATATTTTGTGATAAACACATAGACTAACCCTATGCAGCATTCAGATGTACCTCAGATGTTCCGTGTATAGGACTCATGGTTGTCATTCTGTGCAAGCACAAGCCTAGGGGCCAACACCTTCATGGGAACAATAGCACACCTAGATCCTCCCCTGAGATAACACCTATTACCCCAAGCACTTTTGTCCTGGAAGGCACCTTTGTAACTTTTTATGCCCTCTCTGCCATTACTGTAGTTTTTCTCTTTTTCATTAGACCACCTGGTAGCAAGTGAACAACTTGGCCTTGATGGATGTATGTTTCCCAACTGCCAGCCCTTTACTGTGTTGAGTGATGACCACTGTGTATCCAGGTCCTTCTCTGTATCCTGGAGGAATTCCAAAACTTCCTCATCTCATGAGAAAATGTAGTCTGGTTTTGTCTAGGTCAGTCATTTGTATATTCATGCCTCGCAGAGTGTTACATACAGTTACAAGCCAGTCACATTGCAGGCAAAATTGTGAATAATAGAATCTGTTTCAGTAATAATAAATTATAGCTGTACAATGAATCCTTTTGTAATTATACAAT
The DNA here is from genome assembly GCF_002007445.2 of Ailuropoda melanoleuca. NCBI lineage: Eukaryota > Metazoa > Chordata > Mammalia > Carnivora > Ursidae > Ailuropoda > Ailuropoda melanoleuca. The sequence goes on from NC_048229.1 coordinate 28,012,381, forward strand.
TATCCATAGAATTATATTGTACTAATGGTCCCAGTAGATAAGGTCAGAGTCCAATCAGTAACGAAATAGTTTCTCCGGAGGGGCGCCTGGGTGGCTCAGTCATTAAGCGTCTGCCTTTGGCTCAGGGTGTGATCCCGGTGTTATGGGATCGAGCCCCACATCGGGCTCCTCTGCTGGGAGCCTGCTTCTTCCTCTCCTACTCCCCCTGCCTGTGTTCCCTCTCTCGCTGGCTGTCTCTCTCTCTGTCAAATAAATAAATCTTAAAAAAAAGAAATAGTTTCTCCTGAAATAAAGCAGAGATACTCAAAATACCTTTGAATATGTATCTTTCAATATAAGATATATTTCCCAGGCCTCTGGGTGGCTCAGTTGGTTAAGCGTCTGCCTTCAGCTCGGGTCCTGATCCCAGAGTCCTGGGATCAAGCCCTGCGTCAGGCTCCCTGCTCGGCGGGGAGCCTGCTTCTCCCTCTCCCTCTCCTGTTCCCCCTGCTTGTGTTCTCTCTCTCTCTCTCTGTCAAATAAATGAATAAAATATTTAAGAAAAAAAGATATTATACATTCCTAACATATACCTGGGTGCGGGGTTTTGAAGACAGCTCCACAAAGATGGTTAACATGTTCGATGGTCCTTCAACAAACTGGCGCTCCTGACGATCAATGCCAAATCTCTTAAGTCGGAGGAAGCATAGGCTTAAAACCTGCCACACTAGGTCCTGTCCTAGCGCAACCTCAGGAGGAGAGAAGGTCCTTTAACAGCACAAGGTTAAGACCCACAACAAATCTAGAATCATGACACAACTACAGCTACCTGTAACTTATGTTGACAGAAGTAGAGGCACCTTACTCCAGAGAGCTCTGCTCAGGGACTGGATACATGGCACCTGCATCAGAGGATACTGCTCCACCAGGACAGGTCTGTGCTCTGCCTGATGGCCCAGACTAAGCCTAAGGTGTCCACTACCCGGATCCCTATGGGGGCGTCAGTTCAGGCTTACTGGGGACACACTCTCCAGTATCAGGAGCTCTCGAATATATAGGGAAGTCCTGTATAGACTGTGTAGGATTTGAATATGTTTCCGTCTCAGAGAGAGAGAGGAGCGAGTCATCCAGGGTCCTGTTCTCCCTCTGTAGAAGAAATCATCTTGGTACCCAGGTGGCAGTCCCTCCTATGGTTAAAGAACACTGAGCAGGTGTAGAGATGCCAACAGATAAACGGATTGTTTCCGTGGCATCTGGTCATTAAAGAAACAGATGAAGAGTCATGATGCCTACCATCCAGGAACTTTTAGGTGAGAGCAAATGGGTTCATTGTTGAATTCAGGATTGTGGAGTCAATGTGAGGAGGAGGTGGTTTACAGGGGATTTTGCTTCAGTTGGGCCAGTTCCCCCTCTCTGTTGTGGTGTGAGTTCTGGTGTCACCCCGATGGGTCATCCATGGACCAAAGCGTTTTTAGTAGTAGTAGCACCTATTTTGCATTCTTGTTAAGAAAGTTTTCTAATGTAATTGCCCCTGAAAATGCTAAGTGTTAATGTTAAATTTCATTTTTAAATTTCATTTTCTGAAATAGGAAAGAGACTAAATAGATTAAAACAATATGAATTCTGGGTGTTGATTTCTTTAGGAAGGCTTAAGAATGACAAGCCTAGAAGTACCCCAGAAGCAGGGAGATCAGAGCCCACAGCCAGCTCCCCCCCTTGCCCAAACCAGATCCACCCCCTTCTGAGGCTGTGTGCCGGTCTGGCCTGGCTCTGGATCTCCTCCCTTCCCAGGACAGATTAGAGGGATCAGACTCTGACGGGGTGTTCCTTTCATCTCTCCAGGGCTGGTGCTCACAATTCCCAAAACCCAGAAGCCGATAAATGGAGCCGAAGGACTGTGTTTTAGTGCCCTCATTTCTGTTTATCATTAAATCATGTGCTTTACCATCCTTTCACCCAGAATCCTATTTTCCATTCCTGCAGATTCAGTAGTTGCTCAAGTCACAAAACCTAAGTATGCATTATGACGTGATTAAAATGTGTAGGTTATGACACGATTAAAGCAATCTAGCTAATTTAACATGCCCTTCACCTCATACTGCTGGGATTTTTTATTTCTGATTTTTAAATTAATTTTTGTTGGGAACATTGAAGATACATTCTCTTAGGAACTATCAAGTATAATAATAGACATGGAATTACCTGTAGTCACCATGCTGTACTTTACATCTCCAGAATTTATTCATCTTGCATAACTAAAATTTTGAGCCATTTGACCAACATCTCCCACTTCGCCCTCAGCCATGTCCTGCAGTCGTGGTTTTACTCTGCTTTTAGGAGTTCAACTTTATTAGATTCCAGATATAATTGAGATAAGGCAGTGTTTGCCATTTTGTGTGGCTTATTCCACTTGCAGTAAGATCCTCCAGGCTCACCTACTTTGTCTGAAATGGAAGGACATCTTTCTTCTTTTTTTAAGACTGAATGTTGCATATATATATCATGTATTATTTATGACACATAGTACATTCTATGATATATGTAGTTTATATCTTAATACTATATAATGCATATATGTCATATTTTCTTTATTCCTCCTAGAAAGCAGTAAAACTACAGGGAGATGGTACTTCCTATTTGCTAGAATGACAAAATTTGAGGAAAAAACTAAAACTGTTAACACCAATGTGGAGGAATTTAAATGATCATACATTGCTGATGAGTATGGATAAAGTACAGGAAAACTGGCATTTATGTATAAAGTCAAACATTTTCTATCCTGTTAAAAAAATTGTAAACACAAGAGTGAAAACTCTCTGAATTACTAATCTACCTTTCCCTTCTGTATTTTTCCATTCATCCATATTTTGCTCCTACCATATACAAACTTTATTTCCCCCCCAGGTACAGTATACTTAATTCTGGTATATGATAAGATAGGGCTCTCCCAGTCCCTCCCCTTCTTCAGGGAGTCTGGGATGGTAACTGGAGGTAGGAGATTCTCAGTGTCTTGGGGGATGACTTGGGGCAAGGACTCCCCAGAAGCTGAGGGCCTCTCTCTTCCTCTTGCTTGTGCCCAGGCTGGTAGTCCAGGAGGCTCTTAGTCCTTGGAGGCCATATGGACCATAAGATTTGGCTACATTCATTGTCATACCAGGAAGTGAGCTTCACAAACTGGTCATTGAGAGCAATGCCAGCCCCAGAATCGAAGGTAGAAGAGTGGGTGCCCCTCTGAAAGTTGCAGGAGACAACCTGGCCCTCAGTGTGGCTGAGGATGCCTTTGAGAGGCCCATCCAATGCCTGCTTCACCACCTTCTTGATGTCATCATATTTGGCAGCTTTCTCCTGGTGGCAGGTCAGAAACACGACTGACACACTGGGGGCGGGGGACACAGAAGGCCATGCCAGTGAGTTTCCCATTCATCTCAGGGATGTCCTTGCAGTGCTGCTAGAACCAGGGATAATGTACTGGGCAACCCATCAGCCATCATGTCACAGTTTCCCAGAGAGGCTGTCCATGGTCATCTGGGTGGCAGTGATAGCCTAACCTGTGGTCATGAGTCCCTTCATGATGCCAGAGTTGTCACGGATGACGTTTGCCGGAAGGGCCAGACAGTTGGTGGTGCAGGAGGCATTGCTGACAATCTTGAGGGAGTTGTCATATTTCTCATGTTTCATGCCTATAACAAACATGGGGGCATCACCAGAAGGGGCAGAGATGATGACCCACCTAGGCCCACCATTCAAGTAAACCCCAGCCATCTCCATGGTGGTGAAGACGCCAGTGAACTCAACAACATATTCAGCACCAGCATCACCCCATTTGATGGTGGGACCTTACTCCTGGAAGATGGAAATGGGGTTTCCATTGATGACATGTTTCCCATTCTCAGCCTTGACTATGCTGTGAAATTTGCCACGGAGGGAATCATACTGGAAAATGTAGCCCATGTACTTGAGCTCAATAAATGAGTTATTGATGGCAACAATATCCACGTTGCTAGAGTTAAGTAACAGTCCTGGTGACCAGGTGCTCAATTGGTCACATCTGTTTACTCTGACCTTCAACATTGTGTCTTGGGGATGCGGCTGGCACTACCAGAAAACATGGCTGTCTGTTGATTGAGGAGGAGCAGAGAGCCACAACTTTTTTTTTTTTTTTTTTTTTTTAAATCCATAGGCAGACATCAGGGCTCAGTTGTTAATTGTCTGCCTTCGGCTCAGGGCATGATCCCAGGGTCCTGGGATCCAGCCCTGCATTGGGCTCCCTGCTCTGCTGGGGCCTGCTTCTTCCTCTCCCACTCCCCCTACTTGTGTTCCCTCTCTCACTGGCTGTCTGTCTCTCTGTCAAATGAATAAATAAAATCTTTTAAAAAAAAAAAAACTATAGGGAGACGATTGGTGAGGCAGATAGGTGGGGCCCAGTATGTACATCTTCATGGTTATTATAGGACACCTAGTGCCCAGCTCGCAGGGTATTATGGGGGTGAAATCGCATCATATTTGCGACACGGTGCACCATAACTTCCTTGTGAACAGAAAATTAGTGCTCAGGGGCACCTGGGTAGCTCAGTCGTTAAGCGTCTGCCTTCGGCTCAGGGAGTGATCCCAGGGTCCTGGGATTGAGCCCCGTATCGGGCTCCCTGCTCTGCTGGGAGCCTGCTTCTTCCTCTCCCACTCCCCTTGTGTTCCCTCTCTTGCTGGCTGTCTCTCTCTCTGTCAAATAAATAAAATCTTGAAAAAGAAAATTAGTGCTCAATCAACATTGCAGTAATCAACGTACACACATTGTCTTCTGAATAGAGACTTACTTTGACATTAGTGCATTCAGTAGCCTTCTCTCTGTAGACTTTTATTTTCTTTCTGTATAAGTGCTATGAAAGCATGTGGTCCTTCAGGGTGCTGATGGTGGTCTTTGCTGGGACCAACAATAAACTCACAACAGCGAAAAGTAAATAGTAAACTCTTCCCTGGGAACTCACCGGGAGTTGTTTGTGTTGACATAAGACGGCGGGTGTGGGGGGCTCAGGTGCCTGTGCCTGCATTCTCTAGTGTGGACACTAACCGTGGGTCTCCTGGAGCAGCGTCCCCACTAAGAAGGAACTCGTGACAGATGCCAATTCTCAGACCCCGTTACAAACCTGCAGAATCACCATTTCTTCTATGGGACCTGGACACCAAATGATTTCTATGCACATTCAAACTTGAAAGCACATCATTGCTTATCAACCTAGGTTTACAGTAAAGAGCCCAGGGTGAGTTTTCAGAACCACCATCACCTGCGTCCTCTGCCAGAGTCTGTCTATTGGTCAGGGCGAGAGCATCAGTGCTGCTTTAACTCTGTGCTCCAGGTGCTTCTCAGGGAGACCAGGGTGAAGCACAAGGATTCGAAGGTATATTTGTGAGAACTGATTCCGGCTTTCATTTGAAGAGAAGATAACAGACTGGTCTGGAATTGGATGGAGCGGGTAGTGCAGCCCACGTTACCTGTGGCAGGATTTGTGGCTGTCCGGGAGGGGAGGACATCTGAAACCAGGAAGGAGAAACTAACACGCAAATGTCCATGTAGGAACTCCTTTTTTCTGAATCTTTCCTGTGACAAAGGAGAGGGTGGCCTTTTGTGCATTTCGAGATCCTTCTGCCTCTGAGCTGATGATAGCAGGTGATGAGGCAGTGTTGAGGTCTTCAAAGGCTTACATAGTGTGATTTCTTTACATAATCTCACCCGAGAAAGATTATGAACAGAACGGAGAGGAAGAAATGGCTGCTTCTCACGTAAATCTTGTCTTGATTAGCTCAGGGGCAATGTCCTCATTTCTTACGGAAAGCCCATCTATTTAGAACTTGCAAACATTCACTTCTCTACTTCTGGTGGTCCTGCCTAGCAAATATGTTTTGGACTACTATTTATCCTTTTAATGAGAGTCCAAGTCAGCCCTTTAGGGTATTCCCCTCTTACATCCCTGGGGCCATCTCCATTCTCTCCAACTGGGCTTTCTATGCAGCATGAAGAATTCCTACCATGAACTCATGACATGCAACTATGGAAAATGTTCCCCCTGTGACAGATCAACATGGGGATGTGTTGATACCCATGATCCTCACTGGGGATTTGTCGGATTTTGGAATCCCAAAGGAGGAGGAAATATGTAATATTTAGATTCTGTCTGGGTGTGGCCTGAGTCTATATAAACTGAACGAAAATGAACAGACAATCCAGATGGCTATCAGGCCCAGAATAAGTCAATGTTCTGAAAAAGCCTTGCTGTCTAGATTGCTTCAACGAAAGACTTACTATTTGAAATACATTAAAGATTGCAGGATATGGGAGCTATCTCTGGCTTGAAATTTCATAAAACTGCTATATTTTCCTGATTGGAGTCATAATATGATTTGCTTGTTTGTTTTGTAAACTTTATCACAACAGTGAGGAGTCCTATGTGCATCAGGCCACTGATACCAATTTGTCTTTGTTACATTTAATGTTAACTTTGCTCACTTGATTCAGGGTCTCTGTGCTAGATTCCCTCAGAAAATGTGGGTTCTCACCTTTCTTTACAGGAGATCTTGGCCTTTGCAAATAAAGGTACTAAATGGCCTTTGGTTTCATGAGTTTCCATTTAATTCTGCATAGTGTCACAGATATGCTCTCCTTTTTACTTTTTTATTTTCAGCAGAATGAAACAAGTACTGTGTAATTACTGTATATTCAAGTGTCTTAAAATTCTATAGTGTAATTCAGCACAAATGCCTAGTTATTTCCTTGAAATGATAACATTTGTTGGTGTAAGGAAGAAAATATTCATGATGTTTTGTCTTGATTTCAGCATTACCATTCCCTGAGGTTATCTGTAAACTTCACTCTAGATTAGTGATATTTCTAGAAACTAACTGGCATAAAATATTGTTGCCCACATCTTAAAATCAAATATCTATTCCTTATTTCTGATTTCTGATTCAGCAGTAGTTGGAAGTGGAGTTAAGGAGCTGAACATTGAAAATGCTTCCTAAATACAATAAAGAGGCCATCAGGAAACAGTGTTTGGAGAAGTAATTTTCTATATGCTTCTGTAATGTGTTCTCTTCTCTACCGAGCGTTGTGCTGGATTTGAAATTGTAGATTCTCCAGCAGGAGTCATGCTTCTCTTTCTTGTCAATAGGTCTTGCTGTCTGTAGTCTGGATCTGGTCAACTTCTGTGGAAAAGTAAAGAGCCCCAGCACAGGAAGAGAAAGGAGACGGTAGCCACATGCCCAGGTAGGTGGGAATGAATGAAGCAGATGACAGAGGTGAGGACCAAAGGTCAAGGAGAAAACTTGACCTTAAAATATGATTTGGGATGCTCTGCTTGAACGGAATGATTCTGGAAGCCTAGGTTTAATTCTGTGGTGGTCACAGAGGGACATCTCCTGTCTCACTCTTCACATGGCCCTACATCCTCTAAGGACTTACCTTCTGTTCTAGTGTCTTCCATGGCATTCACGGTGAATTCCAAAAGCCTCCCCAGGGCTACTGTGGGTCTATGTGATCCGATTACCATTCCATTGCTTTTGGGGGCATGGGAAAATCTGCACACACAGGGAGCTTCTAAGTGGAGGCCCCAGTGTGATTTACTTCTTTCCCATTATTGGGTGCATTTGTCTCCTGGAGACACGCAGAAATTCTCTTACAACATCAGGAATGTGGGGTAGACTGACCCTCCCCTCTCAAATCTTATCCAGAGTAGCCTTCCCCATGGAGATTTCCCCATTGATCAGACTCTGTGCTCTGTCCTCAGAAATGTACCTGGGAGCTTCAGTGTTTACAGTGGCCTCACAGTGGAATATGTTGGGCCCGTTTTATTAAGACCTAATTGATGCTACGCCCTATCAAGGACTAAGTGACAGAATCTTTGTGGTTGCGACACTGGACATGGTAGTTCTCAAACCTACATAGGAGATCCCAATGTGAACTCATGGCTGAGAACTACTTTTCAAACGTTGTCAAAATTTCATGTATATACAAACCATTTGAGGTTCCCATTAAAAACAGTTTCTGGGGTCCCATGCTGTGGTATCATGACTCCCTAGGTGTGGATGAAGTCCATTAATGTGTATTTTTAATAATCATTGAGATTGTTGCTCTCCCTAGACTTCATTACCAGTAATATTAATGTTAAAGAAAGCAGAAGAGCGCATCTGAGTCCCTTATACCAAACTGTCTTTTCTCCACACAAATACTGCCTTTCCCAGTGATGACTACTAACAGCTTCTGCAATGATGACATTCTCTGCTCATCCCATACAAGTTAGGGAGGGACTCGATAAGGTTGTGTTGTCTGAGCAAGGCTGTTTTGGATAAATGGCATGTGCTCATTCACGAAAGGAATGTTCATGAGTATAAAGGATGCCGTGTGTCCAGGACACTGCTGGGAATCTTGCATACATTCTGCATGTTAATCGTGCTGAACTGGCAATTGGGTACTGTAGGATCATTTTTTCCAGGAGGATTTGGATGCTGGGTGTGCCTTCTTGTGAGTAGAGATTTCTTTCTCTTCTTTTTCAATATCATTAATCTTAAAAATAATGTTGGATGTGATTGCACAAATATAGAGAGCAGACTGGGAGATAGGAAAGGTACTAGAGGCTCTGAGAGACATGTGATGGGTCCATCATTTGGATGTATGTATTTGGTTAACTTTAATGTGTGGACTATCAGCGGACATTCCAGGAATGGAAGGTTGGATGCTATGTGTTATCTTGGAAGCAGTGTTTTAACCAGAAAGGTGAAACTGCCTCCCCAAATTTTAAATCTTTCGCTCTGCTTTATCCGAGTCTGAGCCTCAAGGAAAGCGTGAATGCCAGGTTGGGCCACCCAGCTGGAGCTGCCAGGAACTCTGTTCTCTGAGCTCTTCTGAGAAGGGAGGCACAGACACTGGCGGTGGAGCCGTGGAGGGCAGTTTCGTGGTCTGAGGTTATTTTCCACAGAATCTGGACAGTTCTCTGTTAGCCCCTCTGTAATACCCATTTAGGCAGAGGGACTGTTATCGATGTAATTTCTGGGCACCTGAGCTCTGTGCCCACAATGTTAGGTCCGAAATACGAAACAGGAATCCGGGGGCTTCAGAAGGTCCGCTGGAGAGGTGGGATTGACAGGGGCCATAAGCGTGCATATTTGCACAGCGTGATCCTGGATGTCCAGTCCCTGATCCCTATATATTCTGGGATCCTCTGCACTGTGGCAGATGACATACTCAGGGCCTTGAGCGGTTCACCTCTGTTTTCCGTGTGCACATGTGTGACGTTTTGGCAATAGGAAAGGCAGAAACGGGAAAGGACAGCAAAAACTCTGCTTGCAATAACAACGTTGGTCAGAGTGAGGACTGTCTGAACATAGACTCTGGTCCTAGCTTGCCTGAACCGCAAAGTCAGACGTGTGAGCTTGGTTGAGATGATATTCAGATGTGGTGCTCTGGAGACCCCGGCTGGTGAAGGGAGGAACACATGACTGCGGGTTTGGGCTCCGCTGTGTGTGCCCCAAGTTCTCTGTGTGCATGTGCAGTACTTGTTGGGCATCTCTATCTGCGCAGGGGCTGTGGGAAGCCATTACCAAGGGCGAAGTCTGGGGAAGTGAGGGCAGAATCGCATTGGTGTTTTGTGTGCATGTGCAAAAGTGAGGGCTGGGGTGGGGGAGAACCTGTCGCACTGCCCACTTGCAGCATGGGTAAGGAGTTTAGGCCACTTGAGAAACTGGTCAAAATGAAAGTGGTACTGTGTGATCTTTAGAGATGAAGTGATGTACATTCAAATTTTCCAGAGTAAATTTGACCGGTAGGCTTGTCTTTTCAAATGGTTAGCCTTGCTCCACCTGTAGGAGGTAGCAATGAGTTTTTTATAGAGAGGTTGTGGAAGGGCAGTATTTGATTGGATATACCCTAAGCAGTTGCCTTCTTTTTGGAAGGCCTAGTTGATTGTAACAGTTTGTTCTTAAGTTCATTTTCTTCCTTTCCGGTGCATTGACTGTGAATTAAGTTGTGGTTTGCTTACAGAGGTTATCGAGACATTAAAGCCACCTGAGTCTATGGCTTCCCTGTTTGATTTTTAACAGTGGAAACACAGTTGGTAGGATAAGTGTTTTTATGTGTTTGTGTGTGTGTGTTTTAATCGATTTGCAAGGGTAGTTCAGTAGTTGTCCACTCATTGTAAGAACACACAGTCATGATGGTGCAGCAGTCTCATGTCCCAGACCCACCCAGTAAGTTACATGTGTGCAAATCAAAGATCCACATTTCATGATGTGTGTGATAACAGGAGACAGATACAATTGTGTGTAAACAAGTAGGTGTTTCAACAAGCATGTTACAATTACAGCGGGATATGTTTTAGAAATGCAATAAATCCATTTCTACTGCTGTGAAGACACCACCTCCATATAGCATTGGTTAAGGAAAGCAGTTTTATTGAGAGTGATTTTGATATGACAATGTTTATGCAAACATTAAAGCAAGTGCAAAATATTTTAGTTTGTATGTTATGCAATTTCAAATGGAACTTCCCGTACACTGTGTAATTGCACAAGAATGAGGATACACCTCAAACTGATGAGTTGTTACGACTGAAGATCATACTGTTACTGGGGGCAATAAATGTGGATTTTTACTTTAATTGTAAAATAAAAATTATACAACATAAACATACAAAATACTTAATGTTATATCTATGTGTAGATGTTTTCTCTCTCTGCTATAACAAATTTCCACACATTTAGGAGCCAAAAAAGAACACTCTGCTGATTATATATTTGAATTTCAGTGGGCTTTCCAGGTTTTCTGTTCAGGGTCCTATAATGTCAAAATCAAGGTTTCATGAGGCATGGGATTTTCTCTGCAGTCTCTAGGGGAGAATCTACTTCCAGGACCATTCAGGTTGTTGACAGAATCCATCTTTAAAGATATTTATTTATGTATTTATTTATTTAGAGTGGGAGCAGGGGTATGGGCAGAGGGAGGAGAGAGAGAATCTCAAGCAGACTCTGTGCTGAGCCTGGAGCCTGAAGTGTAGGGCTCAGTCTCACAACCCTGAGATTATGACCTGAGCAAAATCAAGAATTGGACGCTCAATCACCTGAGCCACCCAGGTACCCTGACAGAATCCATCTGTAAAGACAAATTGGAGTTGATTCTAATCCTTATGAAGGGATTCATCCGCCTCTTATGCACAAATCTGAATTTTGTACTGATCCACTGGATTCAGATAAGCCAATATAATTGACTGTTGGTGTCTTCTATCAAGTTTTCTAGCATCTTGCCCAGAGTTAGGGGTGTGTTTCTTTAGATCCTGTTCACAGTGTTTCCATTGGGCTAGTTTCATCTAATGTTTGGCCTGGCCCTCACCACAACAAGCATGTTGACCAATTGATATAAATCTGAAAAACCAGCTTGGGAACTTTGAGTCAGTATGTTAAATTCTTCAGCAAACCTGTGGAGATCCTCAGTCAATTTAGGGAACTTTTTATTGCTCAAAGTTTACCCTTATTCCAGGGAACATAAACCTTGTTAACACTTAGATCTTCAGAAAACTTAACTTTAAGGGGGCAGATTTTAATAGGTTCAGGAGAGGAGGTAGCAGAGGGAACTTCAGAGGAAAAGGAAGGTGCAACAAAAGGATAGAATGAGAGTGAAGATGAAGAAGGGAGAGAACAGAGGAAGATGGTTTTGGAAGTGGGGCCTGAGCGCAGCGCGGCTTCCTAGCGACTGTTGACAAAGAATGTCGGGGGGTGGAAGAATAGTCCTCAGAAGCCCTTTTCTGTGCATGAAATTGTTTGCTAACCTTATTCAGTTGAAAAACTATAGGTTCGTATGAGGCAAACCATTCAAATACCAATTAAAATAGGAATCCCATTCAGTTTTGTCAATTTTAGAACTATGTTTGTCCACCTCATCTTTGATAAAAGTAACTTTGGAAGGATCAAAGAATCCAGTTATGGATTCTAAATTACTTCTATTTAAGTCAGTCCATTTATATATAAATGCCCTTGTGGAGGGAAAGCATTTTTTTATACCTACAGAAGGTGTCTCTTCCTTCGGCTGGAGTAGAATAGTATCCTGCAGCAAGATCAAGTCCATGTAAGACCAAGTGCCTCTCTTTCTGTTGGGTCTGCAACTGACTTCCAGTGGTAGGTCAAGAGAGCTCTTCCTGCCAAAAACCTCTGACTCCATTTTAGTGAGATATCCCATTACTAATTTTCACAGTTGGAGAGGAAAATTTGCTTTGTTCAGGAGGTTGGCAGATGGGGAACGTGGTGGATTCATGTCCAAAGACAATCTACAAAGTCACAGCAGGAAGTGTTTAAGGGGGAGGCACACAGGAACAGTGAGCATTGACATGCAGGGGGAACAGTGCTTCATTATTCTTGTTATGATCTCAAGGAGACTTGCTGGCATCAGGGGAGGTCACTTTCTACCATGGTCAATCTTGATCTAGAAACATCAGGTTCCTTGTTTCCCTCACCTCAGAGATCTGTTGATCTCAAGAACCTACAATTAGTCAAGCCTTAAGTTACAGAGCATAGGTGAGTGAGTTAGACTTATATAGCTAACAGAGCTTGGAGTAGTTCTAGCCTGGAAAGTCTATATTTATGAAATAACAGATACATTATTAATGCAGTGTGTACTGAGCTTTTATTCTGTGCACACACATAGGATCCATGATGCTGTGCTGGGACCTCAGGAATATGTAGGTGAGTTAATCCTCATAATACTTGAGGGGTTGGTACTAGATGTCCCCTATTTTCCCTGAGAATGTAGGTGCTGGGCCCAGCCTTTCTGTTTCTTTTTCTTCCTTAACATTAAGTGTATAAAACAGGAGCTAAGTATAGATTGGAGGAATATACAAAAATGAACATAAGAGGAAGTTCTCATTGTTGACTAAGAATCAAATTGTCATGAGATAAAGAGGAGAAAATCAAATTTAAACAATATGTATGAAGACTCCACACAGATGTGGAAGTTTCAAAGACTGACAAAGTAAGGTATATATGTCTTTGAGGAGAAAAGCAGAATAAGAAAAGGAAGAACAAGGTAGAAGTCTGGGAATGCCAAGGGAAGAGGTGTAATTCACACGAAGAAGAAAAAGAGGAAATATTTGGTAAACAAATATTCTCTGGGCCACTCAAAAAAAAGAAAAAGGACATAGAGAATTTGGCTCAAACAGGTCTTATTAGGTTCCTTCCTGTTTCTCTTACCTAGTATATATCGTAATGTACTTATGTGTGTTGATAGCTCTCATCCTGGGGCAGCTTCTCTATCTAAATTCTTTTTAGTCAGTGAGGGGGGTAGAAAAAATTCTCCTGAATCTGTTGGATTTTTTTTAAAATTTTATTTTATTATATTATGTTAATCACCATACAGTACATCCCCAGATTCCGATGTAAAGTTTTGCTTCATTAGTTGCGTATAACACCCAGTGCACCATGCAATACGTGCCCTCCTTACTACCCATCACCAGTCTATCCCATTCCCCCACCCCCTCCCCTCTGAAGTCTTCAGTTTGTTTCTCATAGTCCATAGTCTCTCATGTTTCATTCCCCCTTCTGATTACCCCCCTTTTCTTTATCCCTTTCTTCCCCTACCGATCATCCTAGTTCTTATGTTCCATAGATGAGAGAAATCATATGATAATTGTCTTTCTCTGCTTGACTTATTTCACTTAGCATTATCTCCTCCAGTGCCGTCCATGTTGCAGCAAATGTTGAGAATTCGTTCTTTCTGATAGCTGAGTAATATTCCATTGTATATATGGACCACAGCTTCTTAATCCAGTCATCTGTTGAAGGGCATCTCGGCTCCTTCCATGATTTGGCTATTGTGGACAATGCAGCTATGAACATTGGGGTGCATATGGCCCTTCTCTTTACTACGTCTGTATCTTTGGGGTAAACACCCAGTAGTGCAATGGCTGGGTCATAGGGTAGTTCAATTTTTAACTTTTTAAGGGACCTCCACACTGTTTTCCAGAGTGGCTGTACCAACTTGCATTCCCACCAACAATGTAGGAGGGATCCCCTTTCTCCACATCCTCTCCAACAATTGTTGTTTCTTGCCTTGTCTATCTTTGCCATTCTAACTGGCGTAAGGTGGTATCTCAGTGTGGTTTTGATTTGAATTTCCCTGATGGCTAATGATTTTGAACATTTTTTCATGTGTCTGTTAGCCATTTGTATGTCTTCATTGGAAAAGTGTCTGTTCATATCTTCTGCCCATTTTATGATTTGTTTATTTGTTTCTCGTGTATTGAGTTTGAGAAGTTCTTTGTAGATCTTGGATACCAGTCCTTTATCTGTGGTGTCCTTTGCAAATATATTCTCCCATTCCGTGGGCTGTCTCTTAGTTTTTTTGACTGTTTCCTTGGCTGTGCAGAAGCTCTTTATCCTGATAAAGTCCCATAAGTTCATTTTATCTTTTATTTCTCTTGCCTTTGGAGATGTGTCGTGAAAAAGGTTGCTCTGGCCGATGTCATAGAAGTTGTTGCCTATGTTCTCCTCTAGAATTTTGATGGATTCCTGTCTCACATTGAGGTCTTTCATCCATTTGGAGTTTATTTTTGTGTATGGTGTGAGAGAGTGGTCAAGTTTCATTCTTTTGCATGTAGCTGTCCAATTTTCCCAGCACCATTTATTGAAGAGACTGTCTTTTTTCCACCGGATGTTTTTTCCTGCTTTATCAAAGATTAGTTGCCCAAAGAGCCGAGGGTCCATTTCTGGGTTCTCTATTCTGTTCCATTGGTCGATGTGTCTGTTTTTGTGCCAGTACCATGCTGTCTTTGTGATCACAGCTTTGTAGTACAGCTCGAAATCCGGCATTGTGATGCCCCCAGCTTTGTTTTTCCTTTTCAACAGTTCCTTGGAGATTCGGGGCCTTTTCTGGTTCCATACAAATTTAAGGACTATTTGTTCCAGTTCTTTGAAAAATGTCCTCGGTATTTTGATCGGGATAGCATTGAAAGTGTAGATTGCTCTGGGTAGTATGGACATTTTAACTATGTTAATTCTTCCAATCCATGAGCATGGAATATTTTTCCATCTTTTTATGTCTTCCTCAATATCTTTCAAAAGTGATCTATAGTTTCTAGCATATAGGTCCTTTACGTCTCTGGTTAAGTTAATTCCAAGGTAACGCATGGTTTTTGGTGTTATTGTAAATGGGATGGATTCCCTAATTTCTCTTTCTTCAGTCTCGTTATTCGTGTATAGAAATGCAACTGATTTCTGGGCATTGATTTTGTATCCTGCCACCTTACTGAATTGTTCTATAACTTCTAATAGTTTGGGAGTGGATTCCTTTGGGTTTTCCATATAGAGTATCATGTCATCTGCAAAGAGAGACAGTTTGACTTCTTCTTTGCCGATTTGGATACCTTTGATCCCTTTTTGTCTTCTGATTGCTGTTGCAAGGACTTCTAGTACTATGTTGAATAATAGTGGCGAGAGTGGGCATCCTTGTCGTGTTCCTGATCTTAAGGGAAAGGCTTCCAGCTTTTCCCCATTGAGAATAATGCTTGCAGTAGGCTTTTCATAGATGGCTTTTATGAGATTGAGAAATGTACCCTCTATTCCTACACTCTGAAGGGTTTTAATCAGGAAAGGATGCTGTATTTTGTCAAATGCTTTTTCTGCATCAATTGAGAGGATCATATGGTTCTTGAGTCTTTTCTTGTTGATATGATGTATCACATTGATTGATTTGCGAGTGTTGAACCATGCTTGCATCCCAGGTATGAATCCCACTTGGTCATGATGGATAATCCTTTTAATGTACTGTTGGATTCTATTAGCAAGGATCTTGTTGAGGATTTTGGCATCCATATTCATTAGAGAAATCGGTCTGTAATTCTCCTTTTTGAGGGGGTCTTTGCCTGGTTTGGGGATCAAGGTAATATTAGCCTCATAGAATGAGTTTGGTAGCTTTCCTTCTGTTTCTATTTTTTGAAATAGCTTTAGGAGAATAGGTATTATTTCTTCTTTGAATGTTTGGTAGAATTCCCCAGGAAAACCGTCTGGGCCTGGAGTTTTATTATTTGGAAGGTTGTTTATCACTGACTCAATTTCTTCATAGTTAATTGGCCTATTTAAGAAATCTATTTCTTCCTGTTTCAGTCTTGGTAGTTTATAGGTTTCCAGGAAGGCCTCCATCTCTTCCAGATTGTTTAGT
The DNA here is from genome assembly GCF_002007445.2 of Ailuropoda melanoleuca. NCBI lineage: Eukaryota > Metazoa > Chordata > Mammalia > Carnivora > Ursidae > Ailuropoda > Ailuropoda melanoleuca. The sequence continues at coordinate 28,028,543 of NC_048229.1, forward strand.
TTTTTGGCATATAGCTGTTGATAAAAGTTTCTAATAATCCTTGCAATTTCAATGGTGCTGGTCGTGACCTCTCCCTTTTCAGTCATAATTTTAATAATCTCAGTCCTTTCTCTTTGTTTTTGGACAAGTTTTGCCAGTGGTCTATCAATTTTATGGATTCTCTCAAAGAACCAGCTTCTAGTCCTGTTGATCTGCTCTACTGTGGTTCTGGTCTCTAATTCATTGATTTCTGCTCTAATCTTGGTCAACTCCTTCCTTGTCAGTGGGTTAGGCCTGTCCCTCTGTTGCTGTTCCAGTTTCTTGAGGTGAGAATATAGAAACTGCATTTTAGATTTTTCTATTCTTTTGAGTGAGGCTTGGATGGCTATGTATTTCCCCCTTAGGACTGCCTTTGCAGTATCCCATAGGTTTTGGACCGTTGTGTATTCATTCTCGTTGGTCTCCATAAATTGTTTAATTTGTTTTTTGATTTCCTGGTTTATCGAGTCATTCTTGAGCAGGATGGTTCTTAGCCTCCAAGTGTTTGAGTTTCTTCCAGGTTTTTCCTTGTGGTTGAGTTCCAATTTCAGAGCGTTGTGGTCTGAGAATATGCAGGGGATAATTTCAATCTTTTGGTATTGGCTGAGACCTGTTTTGTGTCCCAGAGCATGATCTATTCTTGAGAATGTTCCATGGGCATTTGAATAGAATGAGTATTCTTTGGTTCTGGGGTGTAGTGTTCTATATATATCTATGAGGTCCAACTCGTCGAGTATGGCATTCAAAGCCTTTGATTCTTTGCTTAGTTTTTGCCAGGGTGTTCTGTCTATTTCTGATAGTGGGGTGTTGAGGTCCCCTACTATTACTGTGTTCTTATCTATATGTCTCTTTATTTTGGTTAAGAGTTGGCTTGTGTATCTTGCTGCTCCCCTGTTGGGGGCATATATATTAATAATTGTCATATCCACTTGTTGAATACTTCCTTTAAGAATAATATAGTGCCCTTCTGTATCTCTCTCTATGGCCTCTAGTTTAAAATCCAGTCTATCTGATATGAGAATTGCTACTCCAGCTTTCTTTTGAGGTCCATTTGCGTGGAAGATGGTACTCCATCCCCTTACTCTAAGTCTGAATGCATCTTTGGGTTCAAAATGAGTCTCTTGTAGACAGCAAATGGATGGGTCATGTCTTTTTATCCAATCTGCAACCCTGTGGCGTTTTATGGGAGAGTTTAAGCCATTTAGATTGATAGAGATTATTGACAGATATGATTTTAATGATGCCATTTCTCTTTAAAGTCTTTGTATCGGTTGTGACTTGCTGCTCTGTATCACTCTTGGGGCCTTTTTACCTTTATAGAGCCCCCCTTAATATCTCCTGTAGGGCTGGTTTCGTGGTTACGAAATTGGTTAATGATTGGCGATTTTGGAACGTCTTTATTTCTCCATCAATTCTGAATGACAGCTTTGCTGGATAAAGGATCCTTGGCTGCATGTTTTTCTCTGAAAGAGCTTTAAAAATGCCCCCCCAAGCCTTTCTCTCATTCCAGGTCTCTGTAGACAGGTCTGACGTAATCCTGATACCTTTGCCTTGGTACGTGAGAAATTTCTTTGCCCTGGCCGCTTTCAATACTGTATCCTTGGATCTAATATTTGCGAATTGCACTATGACATGCCGTGGCGTAGGTTTGTCCTGGTTGAGCTTGGATGGGGTCCTCTCTGCCTCTTGGACACGAATGCTTGTTTCCCTTGCTAGATTAGGGAAGTTTTCAGCTACAATTTGTTCAAATATCTCTTCTAGACCTCTGTTTTTCTCCACCCCTTCAGGGATGCCGATGATTCTGACATTGGATCGTTTCATAGAGTCAGTAATCTCCCGTAATCTACATTCGTGGGCGTGGATTTTTTTAAGACCAGCTTCTATTTTCGTTTTTTCTTCTACTAACCCATCCTCCAATTCGCTAACGCGTTCCTCTGCCTCGGTGACCCTGGCCGTCAGAGCCTCTAGTTTTGACTGTATTTGGCCCACTGAGTTTTTAATTTCTGTCAGATTCGCTCTCATTTCTGCCCTTAGGGATTCTATATTCTCAGCAACGCTTTCTCTGATGCTTTTTTCAAGTTTACTCATCATCTTGACCATTGTTGCTCTGAATTCCATTTCTGATAATTGGGATACATCCATATGTATTAATTCTGTGGCCGAGGCCAATTCTGTGGCAGAGGCCACAGACTCATTATCTTTTCTTTGCTGGGGGGGACTTCTCCTTCTCGTCATTCTGATGAAGAGAGATTGCAGGGTTGTCCAGAGCCCAAGTGTTGACTGGGACCCAGGCCGTGCGCCCTTGTTTTATAGAGATCTTAGGGATGTGGGCTTCTTCCTTAAAGAGTTTATTTATTTATTTGAGAGAGAGAGAGACAGTCAGCAAGAAAGGGAACCCAAGCAGAGGAGTGGGAGAGGAAGAAGCAGGTTCCCGGTGGAGAAGCCCGATGAAGGACTCCTTACGGAGCGTTGTGATCACACCCTAATCCGAAGACAGGTGCTTGGTGACTGCGCCACTCAGGCGCTCCGGGTTGTGGGCTTCTTGATTTTTCAGCCTGCCTTCTGGGGGAGGGGCCTGCCTGCCGGTACTCAGAAAACCCTGTTTGGGTAGAGTCTCTGTGTCCCTTGCGAGGGGGGATGGGGATGGGCACCCTGTGAGCCGGTATTTCCGGGCTTTTGTTCTCTGGCGGCTTTCCCTGGCGGTTTGCTATGCCTCTTCTGAGAGAGCAGCAGCGGCTGAAATTCAGCCTCTGTCTCAGAACAGAGGGATCGCGGATCGTTCTCCACTGATGTTCTGGCCACTTTAACTCTGTTTCTGTTGGTGCTGCTCAACCCTGCAGCATCCCGGGCTGTGCGCCCCACACCCGGCGTCCCAGCCCTCACTTCCAGGGCCGGCACGTCTCTGTCCTTTGTGTTTCCAACCCCGCCAGCCGCCAGCCGCCCCGCGCGGGCTCCCGGAGCTCCCCGTCTCAGTCTGGTGTCTCACGGGTGCTGACCGCGAGTCCGCCTGCTCCCCCGTGCAGGTGGCCCTCCAGCCGCCAGCCGCCCCGCGGACGCTCCCGGAGCTCCCGGTCTCAGCCTCGATCCAGTGAGCACACCGGAGCTCCGGAGCTCCGTGAGATGCTTGGTGGCGCACGCTCCCGGCTCACGGACTCAGTCTGCTGTTTCTAGAGTGCGGGTCCGCGGTCCGCCCGCTCCCCGGTGCAGGTGGCCCGCCAGCCGCCCCACGCGCGCTCCTGGAGCTCGCGTTCTCAGTCTGCTGTCTCGCGGGTGCCTTCCGCGAGTCCGCCTGCTCCCCCGCGCAGGTGGCCCGCCAACCGCCAGCCGTCCCGCGTGCGCTCCCAGAGCTCCCTTCTCAGTCTGCTGTCTCAAGCGTGTGGGTCCGCGGTCTGTCCGCTCCCCCGTGTAGGTGGCTACCACTTCCCGGAGCCCTGACACGGCGGCTCCCTCCCCCTTCTGTTTAGCTTCCGATATCTGTGCGCGGTTTCACGGCTCCCCGCTTCGTACCTCGATACTCAGCGCTGGAGATGTTCATTTATAGAGATCCAGATGTATCTTCCTGCGTCTCAGGCTGATTCCGTGGATGTTCCTGCTGGTCTGGTACCTATCCAGCTCAACTCAGGGGACCGGCTGAAAAAGGGGTCCCCTACTCCTCCGCCATCTTAACCTCCTGTTGGATTTTGATTGCTTTTTAACTCAATCTTTCTGCCAAAGTGACCCATCATGGGGTAGCTTGTGCTTAGCCCATAAAATCTGTACGATATTTTGTTGAATTAAATAAGACACACATGGAAAAAAAATATTGTCTGAAATCACATGGAATCTAAAAAAAAAAGTGAAATTATCAAAGTGAAGATTAGAAGTTTTGTTACCAGCAGCTGCCAGTGAAGGAAATTTTGAGCTGTTGGTCAAATGGTAAAGCCTCACTAAAATGGAGTCAGGAGGTTTCAGCAGGGCGCGCGCTCAAGCCCCATGACTCATAGTCATTGGCAGATCCAACAGGAAGGAAAGATCTTGACATTACAGACTTTACCTTTGGAGATAGACTATACTATTCCAGACAGAGGAAGAAATGCTTTTCTTAATCCTTCCCAGGCAATAGTTCAACCACTGAAAAACCACTGTGGTTCAAACTACCATTTTACTCCAAAGAACTTTTAGTATATAACAGAGTTCTCAACTTCCCTCTTCTGTCCTCAGAAAAGCATCCCTCTTTGTTTCCTAGACTTGCCTATCCTTTTGCCATAGCCTCTGTGTCCCTAATTTGGTACTCTGTTTTTCCTGATTAATAATAATAGCTATTAATAGTTAATAATAGTTAATGATTTTAAGGCAGCAAAAGAATGTAAATACAAACAACTGCCACAAGCCGAGGGGATAGTCTAACCATATCAGAGACAATTAATCTATGATAAAACTCCCATTGCTGTTTCCAAAGTAAAGATTCTTTTTTTTTTTTTTCCCAAAGTAAAGGTTGTCTTAACAGAGATTCTCTAGTGGCTGTTGTGGGAATTAAACCCCTTTGAGCACGCAAATAACAGAGTAAAGGAGCCAGAGAACTGATGATGCCCACAATTACTGTTCCTTTGACTTCAATCAACTGGGACTTGGATTCTGTCAATTTAGGATGACTTTTTATGGATTTCATTCTGAAATGTCCTTTTCCAGGCACCTTGATGAATATGCATGTGCCCTTAGCTTAAAACTCACCCAGTTTTGTTGCTTAGGGAGCTAGTTGCAGGAAATGTGCCTGGTGTTCTCTTTACTTGATAAACGTAAAACCTGTCTTTTTCTTATTTTTGGCTTGATGGTGTTTTTGGCTCAACACCCACCATGAGGTGAAACCAGGTTCGGATTATAATTTCACCATTTATGTGGATATTTACTGTTTTGACCTTCAGGAACAACTGGATGTTCATAAATGGAAAAAAGGTCCTGAACGCATATGCACAAGAAGCACTGACTTTAGTGACAGCGACAGACATTTAGGCACCCAAACATGCAGTTCTCTGCTCCCACGAATCTGCTCTTGGGTTTCAGCAAAAAGTGAGCACCTACCATTGAGACTGGGAATAAGCAGCCAAAGAAAACTTTGATCTCCTTCCAACTATTCAGTGATGGGGGAGTCCAGAATGGGGCCACACCTGGAAAATCTTCGGAAGAAGGTGGATCTGGGTGGGGCTGCGGACGGTGAGGGTTCTAGGCTTCTGATCTCCCCTGCTATGGTGGATTGCCAGTTCTGTTTTCCTGAGTTTGTGTTGGGGACAATGGCAGGCTGCCCTAAAATGTGCCCCTTTGCCAGATTGATTATTTTGAAATAAAAATTACTTAGGAAACAGCCAATGCAAAAAGAATACTCTGACCACCATTTGTGTCCAGAAAGCAGGAAGTCAATCTCCCATGTAATGGATAACTTTCCTGCAAAGAGAGAGAAAGAGGTATTCTTATCTTCACAGATAGGGAATTAGGAGCTGAGAAGTTTCCATGAACAAACTTGCTACTTTTCACTACTTTACTACCACTACCTAAATTCCACTCAGAATTCCATGCTAATTCAAGGCCCAAACAGGAGTTTTCTTCATGCTGTCAAATTCTCACAGATGTGTTGTCTCTTCTTTTTCCTAAAAAAAATCATAAGAACGATCTACATTAGTTATTTTTATGGGCCTCACTTTCATTATTGGGTTTTGGGTGCATGCAACTAGACTTTAGGATTGTTTTCTGCTGTAATCTGTCTCTGTCAATTTGATACGTAGTCCAGGTAAAATAATCTTGAATGGTAAAGGAATATTATTCCTTCCCAACAATTTTTCCCTAAACTCCTAAATAACGTATGTGCATTGTTGAACATCTGTACCTGCCTACCTCAAAGGACGCATTCTATTTGCACATATAATAAAATTCTTGTGCATCCGGGTTAAGCATTTTCTAAATTTGAGAGATTTTCATAACACCTTGTTATACTGAAAAGGGCGATGGCCACTGTGTCAGATGCGGTGACACAGTGCAGGTTAAAGTGGCCATTTTTAGTGACATTCTTGGGGTCCACTTGTGCTACACATACAGTGTTGCTAAGAACGCCATCTGAGAGAGCTCTGTCAGTGAGATGGAGAAGTGCCTGTGGAGGCAGGACTGTCCTGAATGAAAAAGAAATAACTTCCAATCAAAATCCCTATGTGCTGTCAGATTTTTTCTTTCTCCTTCTTAATCATGAAACAGGGTTTGGTACCTAGTGCTGGGGCAACCATTTCAGGGCCACGAGAGATGAAAGAGGGGCACAGTGCTTCATACAGATCATACCAGAGCAAAAATGAGGAAAAAGAGGGTACCCCATGTGATGCCTCAGTCATCTTATCAGACACAGGCTTCCTACAAATTCATTGTGTACCTAAAACAAACTATACAGCTTATTTTCTGTAAGTATTACCCTTTCTCGGTATAGCTGAACACAGGCGCACAGCTACAAAATGAAATGGAGTATTATATTTCACTTGTAATAATGTTAAATGGAAGTAACCTGCTACCCACTTCTTTGCAGTGGCTTCCACAACTGATAGAAATCCCAGTTCTACTTCAAATAGGGTGAGCGTAAGAACAGCAATAGCTGTGAAAGGCCATGGGGATTTCTGGCCAAAAATTGGGTGGGTCATGTGGCGCAGAGATGGTCACTGCCTCCGACTGCTGACCTGTGTCCCCACTAATCAGTAACAAGAACAGAGCCCAGAGCACGTGACTACCCTAATCACGGGCTAAGAGGAATACGGGAGGTACGTGTCAGCTCTGAGTCGCATCCCTGGAAGAGCACCGATCTACAGTGCATCGGACCTATGTTGGGTAATACACCTGGGATACCAGTGCTTTGTGCGGCCACAGCCCATGCCTTGCTGATCCTGCCTATTACAGGGCGAAGGCTTCATCTCCAACATCTTGTCTGTCGTGTGATGTCTTAAAGCGATGTACACAGTGTTTCCATCATCCAATACCTGTCACCATCCACTGCCAATAATCTAGGCCTGAGGAAGATCAGTAATCTCAGTCATCCAACAGCATCCATTTGTCACGAACACCCAAGATTTCAGTTAAATCATGAAGAAAGATAGAAATCCCTTGGTTCCAGGAACTCACTGTAGTTGCCAAGTCCCCATCGCCTTTCCTTTTATTCATCAGATGACGCCATTAGGAGCTGCCTTGGTGTTGCCTCCAGTTCCCTCCCCACATTTCAAAAAGAGTTTTTCAGGTGTGCTTTTAAAACGCCTTATCTTAGGGCCCCTAGGTGGCTCAGTCAGTTAAGCATCTTCCTTTGGCTCAGATGATGATCCCAGGATCCTGGGATATAACCTGCTTTTCCCTTTCCCTCTGTTGCTCTCCCTGCTTGTGCTGTCTCTCTCCCTCTCTCTCTCTCTCTCTGTGAAATAAAGAAATAAAATCTTTTAAAAAATAGTCTTGGCCACCTGGGTGGCTCATTTGGGGTGTCTGCCTTTGGCTCAGGTCATGATCCCGGGATCCTGGAATCGAGCCCGCGGTGGGCTCCCTGCTCCTCTGGGAACCTGCTTCTCCCTCTGCCTCTGCCACTCCCCCTGCTTGTGCTTGCTCTGTTTCTCTCTCAAATAAATAAAATCTTAAAAATAAATAAAAATAGTCTTACCTTTCTTTCTAGGAGTGTAGATCATCATGTGTTACCTATGTTTACATCCCTCTCAGTGCTGAATGTCTGAATTTATACTGTGGCCCATTGTCCTCATGGCCCTCTAATCTGAATTAAGAGGTCAGTGAGGACTCTCTAGCCACAACACAGACAAAATATTGTCTCAGATGGATTTGTATCTGGAAATGAAACTGAGGAAATCAAGAACTGGAGACCATTAAAAAATAAGACAAGTAGAATTTATCTTTCTGTATTCAGAGAGTCAGTTGTGCAACCTGGAAACAGGTTCCTCTCTTCACATGAGCAGAATTCATGGAGTTCTTCTTCCTGTAATCTTTCTCTCTTGCCTTGCCTTATATTGGAATATTTTCCTCCTACTTAAGGGGTATCTGTCACACACCCAGTACTGCCATGTACATATATTCACTTCATTTAAACATCAAGGAACCCCTCCATTATGATATGGGGCTCAGTCCTTTATTAGGATCCATGGGTGGAGTGCCTCGGAGTTCCTGGGTAAGTCCAGATTGAGCCACTGAAACTGAAACAGATTTAGGTCAACTCTGTGGGAATCTTCTCTACAGAGTATACAGGGGGAATGTCTAGGGTGCCGGGGGAGATGGTTGTTCACAAGGGCAGCGGTTGAGGTGTCCTAGCAGAAGTTATAGTAACATGTCACTCTGCAGAGTGTTGTTTAGGGAACGCACTAGTGAGAAGGGCTGGTGTCAGTTCAAGTGCCCTGTAATCCAACTGACTACACAAAAAGGATGCCAAGTAGCACCCCATCATGGAGGAGTTTACCTAAACTGTCAACAGTCCCCCTGTATAATCTATAATACATCCATGTTGAGTCCCAGGTGTTACAAGGAGGAGACACCCATGCAATAGATAAACTGTTGGAAATATAACCACACATTATTTAAGTCTGAGGCCACTGAGAACATGGGTTACTAGTTATATTACATCAGCGTTATCAGATGGGTGGTAGATACCATCTGTTGTCTACATTTTTAATTAAGGTGTGGTAGGTTAATATTGGTTAAATATTGGTTAATATTGGTTAAAAACCGGGGCGCCTGGGTGGCTCAGTCGTTAAGCGTCTGCCTTCGGCTCAGGGCGTGATCCCCGCTTTCTGGCTTCGAGCCCCACATCAGGCTCCTCCGCTGGGAGCCTGCTTCTTCCTCACCCATTCTCCCTGCTTGTGTTCCCTCTCTCGCTGGCTGTCTCTCTGTCAAATAAATAAATAAAATCTTTTTTAAAAAATTGGTTAGGGGCGCCTGGGTGGCACAGCGGTTAAGCGTCTGCCTTCGGCTCAGGGCGTGATCCCGGCGTTATGGGATCGAGCCCCACATCAGGCTCTTCTGCTATGAGCCTGCTTCTCCCTCTCCCACTCCCCCTGCTTGTGTTCCCTCTCTCGCTGGTTGTCTCTATCTCTGTCAAATAAATAAATAAAATCTTTAAAAAAAAATTGGTTAAAAAGCAATATGTTCTGTCATTAAAATATCTTAGGATCATACACAAGCTAAGTTATGTATTTCAAATCCACTGTATGATCCTTGTTGAAAATACAGATTCCAAGCATTCAAGAAGCATTCTTGTTCTGATATAATGACCTAGGAGTCATAATTTCAATAATTTTTAGACCTGAAGTAATTATTAAGAAATGTCGATGTACAATCATATGCCCTTTTAGGGAAGAGTTAGCTATCCTCTCCTGATATATGGGAAGGAGTCTTCCTTTCAACCACGTCAGCTATTATTCTGTGTATCTGTCTATTGCTATTGTAAAAACACATCAGTATTTTAACGGATTGCCACCACTTTTTCTTCATTTTTGACATTTAAGGTTTCATTTTAATTCCAGTTAGTTAACATAAAGTGTTTTATTAGTTTCAGCTGTGCAATGCAGTGGTTAAACAATTCCATACATTATCCAGTCATTATCACAACAAGTGCGATCCTTCATTCCCAAACCTGTTAACCTTCACCCCACCCACCTTCCCTCTGGTAACTATTGGTGTTTTCTTTATTGGTGAGTCTTTTTCTTGATTTATCTCTCTCTCTCTCTCTCTCTCTTTCTCCACTGTCACTTAAGAGTGGATTAGATTCCTCATGGAGATGTGCACTGTGCTCACTCTATTGGGTCTTCTCATTGCTCTCTGGTTTTTCATTATAATCATATTCTGATGCGTTCTCTCTTTTGCTTTGTTCTCTCCTGTTGTTGAGATATGTGCAAGCAGTTCCTGACTCCTTCACCCAGCCAACAGATCATACTGACTATTCCACACAAATTCGCCCCAGAGTCCCTCTGGACTCTACAACAATGGCCTTCTGTAATAGTTACTTGTAGGAATAGATAGGGAGCAATTTCAGTGCATGGGTAAGGACATCTCTACAACCCCTGTCACCTTGAAGAAGTTACAGAGTATGAGTCCTTCACCCTTCAACAACCTTAATGATATAAGAAACAATAGTTGGTCAGGGGTGAAGTGATGAAATGTAGAAACAGAAAAATGTTCACCTTTAACCCAGAAGGCTGACCTGTAGCCTTTTTATAGTTTTGATAAGGATCAAATATGTGCTGGTTGGTACATTCTTAAAGGGTCTCATGACTGCCTGTACATCTCACCTGTAGTTAATATCGAACTGAATGATAAGCACAAGAGAAATTTTGCAAAAGTAATTAAAAAAAAGATTTTATTTATTTATTTGTCAGAGAGAGAGAGAGAGAGAGAGAGAAAGAAGGAGCACAAGCAGAGGGAGCAGCAGGCAGAGGGAGAGAAGCAGGCTCTTTGTTGAGCAAGGAGCCTGATGAGGGACTCAATCCCAGGACCCTGGGATCATGACCTGAGCTGAAGGCAGACACTTAACCAACTGAGCCACCCTAGCATCTCAGAAAGTAGTTTTATAGGTAGAAATTTGAAGAAACATTTGTGATCTAATACTCCCTGCATATCTCCTCTACCCGCTTGGACACTAAGCATATAACCACACGTTTCATGTAACCAAAGTGCTGCTCTTTCTGCCCAGGGGTCCTGTTTCCCTGCTACTTAAATAAGCTGTAAAACATCTCAAGAATTCGTTCTCTCTGGATGGGCTTATCAATCCCACAACAGTTTTGTTACTGAAAACTCCATTTTTGGCTGCTGGTGGCTCAAAAAAGGCAATACTTAGGGCACGTGTTTTGATTGGAAATTAATATGAGCTTTACTCAAGAAGCTGGCCCCTTGGGAAGAAGGTGGAGTCTTGTCCCAAAACCGGCTCCAGCGTTTGAGCCTGGTCCAAAGAGTTTTAAAGGAGCTTGAGGCCAGTAATCGGTAAAAGAGGAGCCTGGTAATCTGTAACACGTTTTGCTGCTTGCAGACTCCATGGTGTCAGCTAGAGACGTTATTGTGGTTCTTGCAGATTGTGTATTCGTGCTTCTGGGGAGAGGGGTTGTGCAAGAGGGTTCTGATCCAAGTCTTTCTAGGAAACAGTGCATGATCTATAGATCTACAAAGAGGTTTGGTTTATCAATCACACATGCTAAAGGTGCATGCTAATACCATTTAAAGACTGTGAAGTTGGGCAAAGGGGCGCTGGCAGGGCTTCTAGGTAGCTTAAAAAAGATCCTCTAGGTTTATTCTCTTGCTGCAAATGGAAGGATTTCCTTCTTTTGTGAGGCTGATTATATATGAAGAGTGAATGAGATGGCAGAACTCTGTCAGTAATCTAGCTAATATCAGACATTAACTTTTTATATTATGAAGAGTTGCCTGCCTGGTGTGGCAAACTGTTGTTTGATAAACATTTGCTCTTTCCTTTTTCCTGTGAGTATACTTCCCTGTTTTTGAAATCCTACATCCTTACACTCTTCTGAAGTCACAGTGGCACGTAAGCATCGGTCACCTGTCTTTGAGCCTCATATCTCAGAGGTTCCCATAATCAAGAAATTATTTTTTTTCTCTTGTGAATCTGTCTTACATCAGTTTAATTATTTGACCAGCCAAAGAATTGAGAACAGATGGGGAAAATGTTTTCCTCTCCTTTCACATTCATTCTGTTGTCAAAAACTAACCTCTGTGCTTCAGAGCCAAAATATAACTTGAAGACAGAGTTGGGGATAAAGAACAGTAGCATTTTAGCTTTACCAGACGGAGGAGGCTGCTGAAAGTGAGGGCCTCCACAACTGCGAGCCCACCCAGAGGACGGGCCTGGGGGGTTTGTAGGGAAATACAGGATCTGGCCTGTTTCAGCAGGATTTGTGCCTGTGCTGCCAGCCCTGTTCATGTTTTCAGAGTGGAACTGGAGTCCTGAAAACAGAAAACAAAGGCTAAGAAGGGGGAAGGGGAAGTTTGGGGAAGAGAGGGAAGAGGATACTTATTTTAAACTGTGAAGCCTCGCTATTGTTTTAATGCAGCCATTTGATTTTTGTTCAGCTTTCTGCTCTGAACCGGTTTCCGTTTGAGTCACCAGGGCAGCTGAAGTAAGACCACTTCATAGTCTACATGTGAAACTGCTCACTATTTTCTAGAATCTCTAAAATAAAGAAAAAGAATAACATCACATAAATAACATAATTTTCCTGAAAATATTGAGGAATTAGTATTCTCATGTATTGTGGATGGGAGAGTAAAAAAGTACATTCAGTTTGGAAAACTGTGTGGCAGTTACTTATGAAAATAAACATGTACGTGCGGAAGGGAGCATGTTCTTAGCAAAATAGGTCTCTTTCCTTAAGGCTTATTTTAGGCCGGGTGTGTGTGTGTGTTTGGAGGGAGAGCGAGGGAGCGAGCATGCGTGCACCAGCAGGGAAGGGGGAAGAGGGGCCGAGACAGAGAGACAGAATCTTAAGCAGGATCCTTGCTCTGTGGACGCTGACCTCATGACACTGAGATCACGTCCTGAGGTGAATTCAGGAGTCACATGCTCAGCCCACTGAGCCGCCCCTGCGCCCCTCCGCGTGTTAAAGAAACAGCAGACAAAGGAAAAGCCTTGAAACACAGTATGTTTACTTTTGTAAGAGATATTTGCATTTTTAAGGGAACGCTCCGTTTGTAAGGGTGTCTCCCTCTGTGTAGCGGAAAGAGAGAGAATGTATAAATGTCTAGAAACTGATGAGTGGAAAAGGCATCGATTTAAATCTGGTTAGCAGCCACAGCCTTGGTTACTGTGCTTTGCCTGGTCACCTCCCCAGATGCTTCCCAATAGGATAACGCGTGGAGTTTCCAAAATGATCCTTGCTGGTGCCCTCCCCCTCAGATTCTGTCAACTGCTGAAAACAGCAGTGTTGTGTTAATGAAGGGCTCCAGGTGATTCTCAGTGAGGCCAGGGGTAAGCACAAGGGCTTCCAGTTATTTTATGAGAGTTGAGATCAGGCTTTGGCTCAAGGAGAAGTGACAGGGTTTCTGCTCCATGAGTCTGGGAGGGTCAGGCCCGTGCAGGACACGGTTCCTCTGCCGTAGCTGAATTTGTGATAGTGTGTGGGAGGGGAGGCCCCCTGAAAGCAGAGGAGGAGAAGTCAGGGATTGGTCTCCACAGAGGAGCTCATGGTTTCTGAAAGGCTCCTGACACAAAGGACTAGGAAGTTGGGCCTTTTCTGCATTTCAAAGTCCTGCCTTCAGGCCGAGCAGTTTTTAGAGGTGCAGAGGCTCTGTTGGTGGCTTTAAAGGCATTTTCTCCTGATGCAGCTGTGATTTCTCCACGAATCTCTTCTGACAAAGAAATCTAGAGGACAAGGTGAAAGAAGAAGAAATGGCCAGTTCTCAGGTAAGCCTTGCGTCTGAGGTCAGAGGCTATCATCTTTTTCTCCTGAAATTCCTTGATTTAGAAATTGCAAATATTGATTCCTCTAGTTCTGATATTTTTTGTTTTATGCTTTATATTTATTTTTGAAACCTTTTCAAAAATGATACTTGAGGTTAAGTTTTTAGAACAATTCTTCCCTGTATCCCAGAGCCTTCTCTCCCTTCTCTCCAACCTGGCTTCGAATAGGCCGTCAACAATTGTCACTTTGAATTAAAGTCCTGCAAGTATTGAAAACATTCCCTTTGTGCTTGATTCACAAGGGAAGTCTTTGAGTTCAAGATTCCTGTTGCTGATGGGGTTGGGTCCTGGGATATCAGTCAAGGAAAACAGCTCTTATTTAGGTCCCATCTGGATGCTTTTTCAGCTTTCTGTAGACCAGGAGTCAGAAAATGCATAAATAAACATGAGGGATATGAGGCTCAGAATAACTGGGAAAGTTCTTGTGGGGGTGGGGTGGAGGGAAGGGAGGGCGGATTCTTGTTCTTTAGGTTGTGAAAAAGAAATTTCATTTAAAATATAATAGATATTACGGGCCTTGGAAACTATGTGTGATTGAACTTTGTATAAATGCACTGTATTCTCATAAATCAGCTTATATTCTGATTTAATGTTTGATGACCACAAGAACATACCAGTAATAATAGGTCCTTTGGTGTGCTTTAGGCACTGATGTCAACTTGTTTCCTCAGAGCTCATGTTACCCTCTTCTTTTTTTTTTTTTTTTAAGATTTTATTTATTTATTTGAGAGAGTGAGAGACAGAAAGCACGAGCAGGGAGGAGGGGCAGAGGAAGAAGCCGACTCCCCGCTGAGCAGGGAGCTGGCTACAGGGCCTGATCCCAGGAGCCTGGGGTCATGTCCTGCACGGAAGACAGATGCTTAACTAACTCAGCCACCCAGGCGCCCTCGTGTTACCTTCTTTTACTTATGTTGGTGCTCTCTGACAGATTTCTCCCCTATAAAATTCATATTTTCCCCCTTAATAATCATAAGTATCTTAGATGGATTGTCTGAGTGATTTGCAGAAATCACCACATTTAAAGTGGAAACTTCTTTCTTCTGACTTGTTCTTGCTTCTAGTTTCTGTTGAGAACAAAGGTAAAAGAAATGGAGGTAAACAAATTCGACTTGCAGACCCTTAATAAATACTTGAGATGGGCAGCGTAGGACATTCCATAAGGACTTCCCAACTGCCTTAATGTTAATGCTTCGCTAGAGGTAAAAAGCAAGCAGCTTGACAATAGCCAGGCCTCCGGGATCCTGTAAGTCCTCTTTAACATATGAAAATCCCTGCAGAAGCTTCCTTTATTTCTATCCCCCAACTTAAAACTATATTATCAATGGCTTCTCACAAGGACAGTGTAGGTCTTTCTGCCCAGGGATCCTGGCCCTGTGCTTTAGTAAAAACGCTTTTTGCACCAAAAATGTCTCAAGAGTACTTTCTTAACCCTTAGCTCGCTGGCCCCTGCCCATCAGTTTCCCCTGGACCGTGAAGGCTCTCACCTTTGTGTAGCAGAGATGCTGATTTCTAGGACCGGAGCTTCTAAGTCAGATCTGCATCTTGGAGGTTTTTATTTTACTCCACACTTAGGTCACAGAGTTACCCTTCTATTTACTTCTTTGTATTTTAAGGACAAAACAAAAACAAACAAAAAAAGCCCCAATCACTTACTTAACATGTTTGAGTGTCTTAAAATCCTGAAATATAGTAGAGTCAAGATAGAAATTATACGGTAGGCTTGTAACACAGAGGAAACTTGATTTGCAGCCAATAAGGAGATCCCAGGGAATCACTTCCAAAGCAGACTCGCAGAGCCAGGGGGAATGGTTTCCTTTTATTTAGGGTTCTGATGGAAATGCAGCAAAAGGGGCTTCATCATCTGTATAGAGCTGGGCATAAGGTCAAACAGGTACCTGAAGACAACACTTCCATACATACTTTGTATGTTACGTAAGTGAGGTTTGTGCTTATCCTAGGGTGGAGATGTTCATCTTATAATGAGGTAAAAGTACCCTGGTTGCTCTTTGGTCCATCTACACAGGTATGAGTTAGGGGTTGAGCTCAAATTGGGCTGGTCTAATCTCATCCTTTGGGCCATCATCTCCTTTAGTTGGATAGTTTCTTCCTTGACAGGAGACTAGACCATGGGGTCTTTGCCTTTTACTCCAAGATTAGGGGGAAAAAGAAGTAAAATGTGGGACAAAGGTCTGAGGCTACAAGCAGGTAACCAGGGAATGTCAGGTCGTGGGTCTAGCTGGTAACATTAACTCCCTCTTGATCTTAGGGACCATTGTGAACTCTTGTCAATGGCAACTTGGTGAGTGTGGTATTTATTGCAGGGACTGCTGACATTCAGGGACGTGGCCATAGAATTCTCCCAGGAGGAGTGGGGATGCCTGAGTCACACGCAGCGGGAATTGTACAGGGACGTGATGCTGGAGAACTATGGACACCTCCTGTTCTTGGGTGAGGATGACTCCTTCCAGATTTCCTAAACCCTACTCTGGGTTTTCTTCTTCCTGTGAAGACTGTTTCTTGGAAGATTCCCCATGAATGCCTGGAATTCAGATCTAGACAGAAAGGGAAACAAGTAGGGGTTTGTAGATGTAGAGAGGATCTTCATGATGTGTCCTTTTCAGCCTTAGCTTCCCCTTCCTGAAGGGAACAGCATCACTTCTGTAGATGAGTGGCAGTTCTAAACATTGTGTGGCATAGCATGGGACTGCTCACAACTTAAACTGAAATTTTAATTCCTCCTTATTGTGTTGGTTGTACTTGAAAGTGGAGGTCATGATGTGAAAATTTGAAACTTCTCGTGCTTGTTTAATGGGGCTGTTGGTCAATAGTGTTTGGGAAATCATTTTCTAGAATTCTACAGTGTCCTCTAGTGGACTGAAAATTAAAATCTCCAGCACTACTCCTATTCATTTTTTCTAATAAACAGGTCTTATTGTGTGGAAGCCAGACCTGGTCATCTTTTTGGAGCAAGAGAAACAACTCTGGGATGTGAAGAGAAAGGAGACCGTAGCCTTCCATCCAGGTAGGTGGGAATGAATGAAACAGTTGACAGAGGGGAGGTCCAAGTCTGAAGGAGGAAGACAGACCTTAAATTCTGATTTGAGTAGCTGTGCTTGAATGGAAATTAGTTTTAGAAGCATAGTTGAATTTCTCCCCCTCTCACAGAGGGACATCTGCTAGCCAACATTATCAAGCTCTCTAGGGATTCTCCTTCAGCTCCAGTGATGGTCCATCACATGCACAGGGAGGGCCAGGAGACTCTCCTTGGGGTGGGAGGGCCTCCATAATCTTGAGAGCTTCTCCATTGCTTTGAGTGCCCCAGGGAAATCTCCCTATTTCTGCAGATCTCCATGCTAAGCCCTTTGTAAGTTCTGTTTTTCATCATGTGAGAAGTGTGTCAGGGTGGTTTTACGCACATAGGGTTTTGGTGCAGAAATCCTGGGAACATTGGAAACATATCACATGTTTTCTGGTTTATGCTTTCCAATGTTATTGTGGCTTTAATCTTAATTGTACAAAATTGAGAAATCAGTAATTTCATCAGATAACAAAACACCTCCCTAAAATGAGAAAATCGAATCCTTTATTTCACTTAAAAGTTCATTTTTCTTTGTATTAAATAATATTAGAAATTTCCACTGTATGTGTTCCATTCCTCAATTTTGAAATAATGAAATGTATCTATTTGTTTCCTGGTATTCCTACCTAAATAATGTCATAGAGGAGCTAGAACATTTAGAATTCAGAATTTGCAGCCTGTAATAAAGTCTCAGTTGTTACTTTATTAATAATTGAATCACTGAATAATTTTGTATGTTGTGAATTTGCTGTGACTTTGCCATGTGTGTTCTCTTTCTTATTAGTTATACATGACATTCATCTTTGATTTTTTTTATATCAAAAGCTATGATATTACATGGGCATTTGCTTATAAAAAGTAAGTGGATAATCAATAAAATGCCCATATTAAAAAAAGAAAGTTTTATTTATAAATTTAATTTTACATTCGGAAAAATTAACCATTAGGCTTTTCTTCTACTTTCCTCAGAATGTATCCTAATTTAATCCCAAATATTTATTTTTTCAAAGTTATTGCTGGCATATTTTATAATTGTGATGATATTTCTTTGTTTCAAAATGAAGGGTTTTTTTTGAGTGCTTGGTTCTTATTTTTCTCTTTTTTTTGGGTAAAGATTTATTTATTTATGAGACAGGGAGAGAGAGTGCATAAACTCTAGTGGGGTGAGGGCAGAGGGAGAGGGAGAAGTAGAAGAAAAGGGAGAGACTCCCAAGCGGATTACCTGCTAAGCGTGCCCCCCCCTCGCCCCTTGAGGGGCTCCATTCCCAGAACCCTGAGATCATGACCTGAGCCAGAATCAAGAGTCAGGTGCTAAACCAACTGAGCCATGCAGGTGCCCCAGGGTGCTTGGTTCTAAAGAATGGATTATAGCCTTACATTCTGTGTGCAGGAGGGATATCTTAATAACAATACATTTTTCAATGACTTTTAAGTGCTTATTCATAAAATTTTCCATTAGAACTTTTCATGATAGATTTTAATATATATTCTTTACTATTTTACTGTCCATGAAGGCATGCCAATAATTCAAAATGCTTGGTTTTCATGGGTAGACAGTCACAGTTTAAAATTATCGTTATATGAAAGGTTTCGTTTAAAAATTCATCCATTTTTTTCTAAAGATTTTATTTACCTATTAGGGAGAAAGCACGCAGAAGTTGGGGGGTTGGGACGGGGAGAGGGACTAGCATACTTCCCACTGAGCCCACACTGGGCTCCATCCCAGGACCCTGAGATCATGTGCTGAGCTGAAGTTAAACTCTTAACAGCCTGACCCACCCAGAAACCCCAGAATTCATCTGTTTGTACGTGGACTTCTTTGGGTTAAATTTTGTCTCATTCTGGTTTTACATTTCCATAATCGCTTCCTTTTGTATGGGACCTTCCACAACATCATTTAGTTACCTGTGTATTTTATTATAGGATGACCATTTTCAACTCAGTAGATATCAAGACAGTGTGAATTTAACTCAAGTATGAATCAGCTCTTTCCTCTCTGCAGTGTTTGAACAAAGCTCGCCTTTTGCCTGAGCAGTCACCATAATGAGTCCAAAGGGTGCTCTCATTCCTTCTGTTTCTATGGCATACGTGACAGAAACAAGTCCCTCAGGCAGCAGCCAAGAAGCCAGATCATTGAACATACAGGTCACTCATTTGTAGGAGTTTTCTCACAGTTTGGCCATGGAGTGTCAGGGAGGGTGAGCAGCTGCCGTGGGCAAGAGTCACAAACTTCTCTTTTCCGTTTGATGTGGCTCTTTTGCGTTTGTACTTGCCGTGGGGTGCTGTGTTCTCCTAACTGGCTTCTGGAGCCATCTAAAAGGTAATTTGGTCCATTTTTGTCTCCATGGAGGAGCAAAGTCCCTTGCTTCCTATTTCTCCCTCCTGCTGATGTGCTATGATGAGTATTAAGTTTGCACATGAGCATTTTAACATATGCATGTGAGTATAGTGACTGTGATAACTCATTTTGTTTCTTTTAGTTGTGTCTTTCGATAACACCCAAAGGCCTGTTGGCAAAGATAGGGAAAGAAGATTCACTTTTCAGAGTGATATGGGAAGATGTGGAAGCTGTGGTCCTGAGTATTTATACTTTTTTTTTTTTTTTGTAAAGATTTTATTTATTTATTTGACAGAGACAGTGAGAGAGCACAAGCAGGGGAACAGGTGAAGGAGAGGGAGAAGCAGGGAGCCCGATGCAGGGCTCGATCCCAGGGTCCTGGGATCACGACCTGAGCTGAAGGCAGACACTCAACCATTTGGGGCCCCCGGGCGCCCCGTGAGTGTTTATACCTAATGAATGACTGGGAAGGTAGTGAAGGGCAGTAAAGATGTTATGATGGATATAACCCAAGTACCATAATGAAATCCTTCCCACCAGAAGAGATGAGGCATAGAACACATTTAGGGAGAATCCCCACTGTAAGTCAGTTATATTTGCAGAACAATGTCTTTGAACCCAGGACTATAATGCATTTTTTCAACATACATATTCGCTGGAATATGAAAATTCTGGAAAGTCACCTCGGTCATGGGAAAGTTTCATTCAAACCATTTCAAATATAAGATTGGTTTAATCATTCACTGATGCATTTGTGAATATTAAACATTTAAAAATGAAGGTAAAAATTCTAAATGTGATAGATTTGAGAAGTCCTTTTCGGAGGGCTCATTATTCTGCCACCAACACATAATCCCTCCTTGTTGCACACTCTCTAAATTTGATACACACAGGGGGTTTTTATCCAAACATCATTGTGTAATACTTACCACATAATACTTAATTTGGAGCAAGTTTTCATGTGTTGTGAACTTAGGAAGGCCTTTAGTGAGGACTCTGTTTTCCATAATTACCAAAGTATTTATGAAGGAGACAAAACTTACCAATGTAATGAATCTGGGGAAAATGTCAGTCAAGTGTCAAATCCTAATAACTGTCAAAGAACTCAGTTTCCGGAGAACCAGTATGGTAGTAATAAATGTGGGAAAGTCTTTTCAGAAAAGCTCAAATCTTATTGTACATCATTATATCCTTCCTGAAGTGAAGACTGAAAAAGGTAGTAAGTGTGGCAAACCTTTTAACTAGTCTTCAAGACTCACTCAACAGCAGACATTTCATAATGGGAAGAAATATAACAAATGTAAACAATGTGGTAAAGACCTTAAGTGCCACTCAAAACTTATCAATATAAGGTAAAATACAGTGGGGAGAACACTGACAAATGTAAAAAAAAAAAAATGTGGCAAAGTGTTTAAGCAGAACTACAAACTTGCTGAACATTTGAGAGTGCATAATGTATGAAACCCTACAAATGTAAGGAATGTGGTAAAGCATTTCATTTACAATCAAGAATATTCAACGTGGGATAATACATCCTGGGGCGATACCTGACAGATGTCAAGAATGGTGGGAAAGTCTGTACCTGGAACTGAACCCTTACTAAACATCAGATAAAGCATAGTGGATAGAAACCCTAGTATAATTACTGATGAATGACGTTTGTTTTTAATATACAGTTCGGAAAGAAACTCTTTATAAAGGATAAAAATATTAAAGATGTAAGCGGTTGGCTAAGTATGTGCGATAGAAAGGCGAATCTAAATGAAGTCAGAATTAACAAAAATCAGTCAGTGCCATTTTCAGACATGACTCTAAATCAGAGTATTTATTACAGAGAAAAATCCAAATTTAAATGACCTAAATCAATTACATTGCAGCCTTGGACAGGGCAGGCATGAGGGGCACCAAGTCCCTGCAAAATTTAGAATCTGTGTGTAATTTTTGAGTCCCCAAAACTTAAAACATTCCTTCCTTACCATGGAAATAACATATTATTGAATCCTTACCTAGAACATTAACAGTTAATCATCCCCTTCTTTTTATGTTGTCTGTATTCTATACAGTATTTTTATAATCAAGTAAGGTGGAGAAAAATTATTAAGGAATGCATAATGAAGAGAAAACGTGTTTACAGAACTATATGATATTTATAAAAAAGAAGAAAAATCTTAGTGTAAAGTAGACCCATACTGTTTAAACCCATGTTATTCAGTGGTCAACTGTATTTGTTAATATACCTGAAAGGATCAAGGGGGGATGGATGTTTGCAGAGCGGTTATTAGTTTCACTGTGTCTCTTTTTTTCTTTTGACCATATTTGAGTTATTTTCAATGGCAGATATTAATTTTGCTCTGAAATAATCTCATGCTAAGCCTTTATTGCTTGTGTGCATGCAAAATAGTATGATTGTTGCTGTCTCACAGACATATAAGGCTCTTGCATGATGGGGAATTCATTCATACCTACTTTTCCATGTGAGATTAAAGATGCTGTAGGGGCGCCTGGGTGGCTCAGTTGGTTAAGCATCTGCCTTTGGCTCAGGTCATGATCCCAGGGTCCTGGGATCCAGCCCTACAAAGCAACCGGCTCCCTGCTCAGTGGGGGGTCTGTTTCTCCCTCTCCCTCTACCGCGCCCCCACCTCATTCTCTCTCTTTCTCTCTCTCATGTGAGCTCTCTCTCTCAAGTATATAAATAAAATCTTTTAAAAAATAAAAAATAGTAAAGACACTCTAATATACAATGTATGATGAAAGTTCACATGGAAATGCTGTTTGTGGTTGCATATAAGAGTGATAGAAACCACCACGAAGTAAGTATTCAGGGCGTTATCATTTGTGTTAACGTAAAACAGAGAAACATTCTATCTTTTAAATACTTTTGCCAGTTGCTGTTTAGGATAATATGGTGGTACTT
Organism: Ailuropoda melanoleuca; assembly: GCF_002007445.2. Lineage (NCBI taxonomy): Eukaryota > Metazoa > Chordata > Mammalia > Carnivora > Ursidae > Ailuropoda > Ailuropoda melanoleuca. The sequence continues at coordinate 28,050,342 of NC_048229.1, forward strand.
TATTTAAAGCTGGATGTCTGTTCATAGTAGTAATTGATACAAATCAAGAACATCAGTTAGATGGTTGAAATAAAGAACTCTTCATAGATATCTAGGAAAGTATATCTAACGTTTCCATAAAAGGGTGGAAAATCATTGTAAATCCACATTTACTCAATAATTAGCTTCAGTTTCAAAAGCATGGAAAGCACAACTCGCAGAGTGTCGTGTCAGAGGAACAAGAATGCTTCTTGAATGATGTAATGGGTGCTTTGACCAAGGATTGTACAGTGATTTTTCAAGTGCTTGTTTAGAGTGTGTTTGGACTTAATATATTTAAAATAATAACACTGAATGGATTTTAATGTGTTAACACTGGTGTGTAATAAATAAAGTGTGATCCCACACCAACCTTACCCTCCCCAAGTTTCATCAAGATTGCAGATAAACAGAGAGTAACACAAAGTACACGTGACCTTTGGACAACATAGTTTTGAACTGTCCGGGTTCTCTTATCGTCAGATTTATTTATAGTACACTGCCATAAATGTATTTTCTCTTCCTTCTGATTTTCTCAACGTTTTCTTTTCTTGAGCTTCCTTTGTTGTAGGAATACCATATGTAACACTTATAGTATATAGAATATATATTAATTGACTGTTTTTGATGAGGTTTCTTGGCCACAGTAGGCTATTAAAATGAACTGTTGGGGAGTCAAATTATACACAGATTTTCCGCTGTATGGGTTGTGGGTACACTGAACCCCTGCATTATTCAAGGGGCACTTGTACTTCTTAAAGCAGTGGGAGGATATCACTAATAATCTTTTTTCCCAGTGGCCCTAAACTCAGATTATTTGAAATTAGTTTTCCCCACATTTATTTTTATAACTTTTCTTCCTTTTTGTAACTACTAGGTAGGACTTTATGGTGTTTTTAATAGGGATGATATAGAAGTATTATTGAGTGTAGGTAAACAAATGTGTGATACTGCTGACTTGGATTCCAGTTCATATGACCAGACTGCCTTAGGGGATTTGAACTGACTCTAGCTCCACCCAACAGCAAATACGCTAGGTAACAGCCCCCACAGTCACACACAAGTGTAAGTTCCTGATCTGACTTCCCAGTAGCCCTTGTGAAAGAGTGTCCACTCCCAGTATATTTACCATGAGCATCCCTTAGAGAAGATTTCCCGCAGAGTTTACCATACTCCACTCATTTTGGTTTGAATTGTGCATTCTAGACCTGGCCCAGCCAGGTGCATTCTAGACCTGGCCAAAGCACACCAACTATGGACCCTAAGAACGACCCTAAGAACGACATCTGCCCTGGTTCCTGCCATTTTCTCTTCCTGCACTCAGTCTTGACCTCTTCACGTTGTCCCTCAAGGCATATTATGTACACCCTCCAGGATCTATGAGTAGTCAGCTTTAATTTCAATATCTTTCTTTTATTGAACCATGGCTCGCTGTCTAATGCCAGGGGGTTCTACTTAACTCCTGCTGATTGAACAAAGTCATTACTAATATAAGCCATATCTACAGAATTCTCAGTCAGTATTTTAAAAATTTTACCCTATATTTTTCTTTGCTTATGTTGTTTCTATGAGCATACAGAACACAGAGGTTTATGGTTTTGATGTGCACAGAGTTCGATATGTTACATTAAGCTAAAGATGTATTTTGGAGTAAAAGAACTAAGTAGGAATAAGTGTGTGTGTGTATATACCTATATTTTCAGAAGGAAAGGGAATATTGGATCCAAAGAGATAATTTCCAAATTTCAAAACTGTTGATTTCCTAGCAAAGACAAATATTATAGATATCATAATGGGAATAATTTTCTCTGCATTCTATAGAATTTATTTCTCCTGAATCTCTTATATGTTGGTTTGAGAATCTCCCCATGCAAATCTTGTCTGGTATACGTGGCTATGACTCATTTAGGATCTACTCTATTTTCCTTGTTCCAGTGTTCAGGAACTGTTGCTAAATTGGCTTGCTCCCAGATTTTATGAACAGCTTGCATGAAATGACATGTGTTCAAAATTAATTTGAATATGGGCATAATTCTACAGCGAGCATATTAAATTCCATGTCGTTGAATTGATCCATTTCACTTATTACTTCTGATTGGAAAAGGACCCTAAGCAAGATTTCTTTAGTTAGTCTTCTTTTCTTTTCATGGAAGTGACATGATCCAAGTTATGTACTTGACTATAGCAAGTTTATTAGGTGAAAACTTGGAGACTTCATTAAGTCATGGGTTGTTTTAACATATATTTGAAGGGACCAAACACAGGACGGCGCTGGGTCTTAGTAGCTGTTCTAAAGTTAGGAAGAAAAGGCTTCTATTACGAGGGAAGATTCAGCCCAAGGTAGGCGATGAAAAGCATCTAGTCTGAAGCATTGGCATGAATTCCTTATGTGGGGAAACGACATCTGTCCGAGGCTGCACTCTTGACTCTGAATCTAGAAAGATAAATTTTACTTGTTTGCTTTCTAAATCATCTCCAGTTCTTCTGTCTCCTCATCTCCATTCCAGTGATGTAGGTACCACAGCTGTCCTTCCTTCCTGTGTTAATGGAGACCCCATTTTCACTGCTCTCTCCTCCAACATAAGCCATTCAGGTCCTTGTAGGTTCTTAGGAGTACCTTGAAATTTTCAAATTCAATGGTAAATTGTTTGTAACAGGATCATTTGAAGCCACATCTGAGATATTTAAACAATATTTTGTTTATTTATTTGAGAGAGAGAGAGAGAGAGAGAGAGAGAACTTGTGTGTAAGAGAGAGCACAAGAAGGGGAGAGGGAGAATCACACTCCCCACTGAGCAGGGAGCCTGACACAGGACTCGATTCCAGGACCCTGGGATCATGACCTGAGCCAAAGACAGACACTTAACCGACTGAGCCACCCAGGGGCTGTTGGACTTAAGAAATTTGATTTGAAGCCTTTCTGTTTTTATTCAGGGGAGGTCATTCTCCCCAGGGCACTACTCTCTCCCTGTCATTGATCAGCACTCTGTCATAGTTGCCCATCTAAGTACAAAGCTATAACTGTGGCACAGGTGGACATTTAAGATGTTTGCGAATGTCTCTTGTTCTCTGAACTTTTTCCCAGCATCTGACAGAAAGGCCATCATACTTTGCCTTGAAACCAGGTGTTACAAAAATCCCCCCAAATTTAGAGTATCCTTAACCTTAGTGCACGGTTCTCTTATTCTGCGTGTAAATGCAGTGCTGATGAAGGGCTGCTGAAGCCTGCCATTATTTATGGTCTTACGGGTAAAATCGTCGAATACAGCATTATCGTGAGAATGCTATATTCAGTCCCATTTTAATATATAACATGTATTAATGTCCTTATGCATTTCATGACTTACTTGATAAAATATTTACATAAGTTCTAATTCACTTTAATTTGGATCATTTTCGTTAAGGAATGTGAACAAAAGTGTATTTGGGGTGATCCCAGGAAGTTCAAGGAGGGTATTGAGAGAAAGGAGAGATGGAAGAGGAGGAAGCCAAGACAGACTCTGTTAGAGTCAGATTCATTTATGAATAAAGGAAATGTGTGTTGTGTATGTTGTGTGTGTGCTTGTGTCACAACAGTAACATGACCACAAGCGTGGGTATTTCTAAGAGTGACTCATCTGTGGATCACTCAGGATTGACTTGTGACTTAGTTCCTGCAGAGGTCGTCAAATTTAGCCTGTGTCAGAATCACCAGGAGCGCTGGTAAATCTTGGATTGCTCTGCCTATCCCCACATTACCATGTCAGTGGTTCTGGAGTGCAGCCCCCAAATTTCCTTTCCTGTATGTTCTCAGGTGCCTGTGTAGGGAACAGATGTTGAGAACCCATGTGTGGGGACACATTTATAGGTGTGTTCTTCAGGAAGGGTATTAGCCTGTGCAAAATGTAGTCAGATACACAAGTGTGTAGTCCTGGTTCTCTAGGTGTGAAAGTGGACTCGTGTGTGCTGGGCCTTTTCCTGTGTTTTTACCTTGGATACCTGATCTCTGTTTCTGGTTCCTAGTACTCAGGTGAAAGCTATTTATTTTACATGTGTTTGGTTTGGGCTGGAATTTTCACTTTGAAGTCTCATGGAGGCCATTGTGTGTGAAGACTTCTCCGTGAATCATTGAATGACAAAGAGGAAAGAGAATCCAAGCACAGGTCACCTTCTGGAAGGGCATTTGACCTGTGTGCCTCATGTTCATGTGGAGGGTTCAAATCCTGACTCTACCAATATTAAGATGATCACTACACCTTAATTATTTTTGTCAATGAGAGGAGAATAATATTAGCAGTAATGCACAGAATCAAAAACATTAAATATAATTGATAATCCATTAATTACCATAGGACATACATTGTACATATATGAGTACGAATATATCAGACCTTAGGGAATATTTCAGATTTTATTTTTCATGAAAAAGGTAGCCCATAAGTCATGTGTCATGTTTCATGCTGAATCCTCTCTGTTTGAATGTGAATATTGAACCTTGGAATATAACCAAATAACCTATGCATTTGAAAATTGGAATGATTTCTCTGGCGCACATTTTTCTTGGAATCTTTCTTTCTATGTTCACAGAGGGCAGACGTGTCCATAGGAACTGTGGGCTCCTGAGTGTTTTCCAAACCACTGCCGGCAAGTCCTTGGTCAGGTGGTACCAGAGGTTATGTTCAAACATTTGGTAGGACTGAAGGCCATTCTCTGTTGCTGGGCAGTTCAATAGGCTAGGCTCTGAGACTGCCCCAGTTCACTGTTCAAGCTCCCTGCTTGTGCAGAGAGAGGTTATGCTCAACACTTGGGCAATGCTGCTGGCTTGGCCCTCTCCCCATAGGCCTATGAGATAGGCTCTGTGGTTGCCTAGGGTCTTTGTTCAGCTGGTTGGGGGTCTAGAGGCTATGCTCAGCAGTGGGAAATGACTTCCAATTTGCATGTTGTTCAGATAGAGCCCAAGAATGGCCTCCATGCTCTAGTTCACCCTATTGGCTGGAGACCCAAGTCAGGCACAGCTGTTGACAAATCTCCTTAACCAGGTGGGTTCATCTGCATTCTGCAAGTGGGCAGAATCACTGTGATCTCTGATTGGGTACGACTGCAAGGTGGACTGCAATCTGGTCTGTTAGTGTTCCAAGATCAGAGCACTGGTTGCTGTAAGCCCTGCCCACCTTTCCATGTGTCTATGATCGCCATGGTCCAGTACCACAGATCCTCCCAGGAATCTCCATGAGGCCAGACCATAGTGGGCTACCCAGGAAGCAGCTTGCCGTTTGGAGAATGCTGGATGCCCACCACTCTCTTTTTCTTGGTGGAGGAATTATAGTTCCAGGTGGTGATTCATGGTAGGGCACTTTGCTGGCCTGGAGGCGGGGGGCAGGCACATTGTGGTCAATGTGAAATTAACCCTTAATTAACCTAAATTAACCTCTTAACCCTTCTCACGCTGTGCTTGTTGATTTCTGTGGTTGGGGTGTTTCAGCCTCAGCCCTGAGTACTGAGATTTACCCAGTGAGGTCTTATTTGAATAGTTGCTACTTGAGCTTATTTTGAGAAGTACTGAAGTGGCAACTACATATTTCAGCATCTTTCTTTTTTTTAATAGAAGGAGAGAGACATGTGGCGGGGGGACAGAGGGAGAGAGAGGGAGAGAGAATCCCAAGCAGGCTCCATGCCCATCGGGGAACTGGATACGGGGCCTTATCTCACAACCCTGAGATCATGACTTGTGCTGAAATCAAAGGTCAGACACTCATCTGACTGAGCCACCCAGGCGCCTCTGTTTCACCATCTTGGCGATGTCAACCCTTTGTGATGATTATTTTAACCTCTGATGAGCAAAAAATAAAATTTTCCTTACATACGTGTATTTATATGTCTGTGTTTTTATACACACACATCAATGCAGATTACGTTATCCTTCAGTTAGAATATTGAAATGCTGTGTATTTAGATATTGAAAAATAACATTATGAGGGGCGCCTGGGTGGCACAGCGGTTAAGCGTCTGCCTTCGGCTCAGGGCGTGATCCCGGCGTTGTGGGATCGAGCCCCACATCAGGCTCCTCTGCTGTGAGCCTGCTTCTTCCTCTCCCACTCCCCCTGCTTGTGTTCCCTCTCTCGCTGGCTGTCCCTCTCTCTGTCAAATAAATAAATAAAATCTTTAAAAAAAAAATAACATTATGAATAACAGTGACAAACCCCATTAGTGTTAAGGATTTTAATATATGATATTTATATTGCCATGCCAGTTGTTTGGTTATCACTACATGGAGTGTTTTTGTTTGTTTGTTTCTTTTTTTTCCAGTTCTTTCCTCCTGTTTTTGTTATGGCTTTAGGAAAATTCCAGTGGACTACATTCAAGCAAACTTTAGTGTAACCAGGAACATTTGGTTTATTTATGTTTAATATTCTAATGGAGATATTAGGGTTTTGATTCACCAAGTTTTTTATGCTTATCCTTACACCCTATCTATTTTTTCATTATTTGTTTGCTATGTTTTCCTGTGTGTATTTTAAGAAAATAATTACACATTTCATTCTTTTTCTGTGAACTTTGTACACTCAGGACTATATTGCTTTAGCTAGAAATTAAAGCACACTTTTTTTTAAAAAGGCTTTTCAAATATAGTCACAGTGTGAAATTGCATCCTTTTAATTTCAGTTTGTCAGTATATGTACATTGTGATACTTGCCTATTTACTTACCTGTTTTTTGATGATGTGGGTTTTTTTTGAGTAAATATGTGGAAATCATAAGTAAACAGCTCAGTGGAATTATACAAACTGATCACATCTGTATAAGCTACTGAGATCAAGACACAGAATATTGTTTGTCCTCTAAAATTCCCTTTGAGCTCTTCGGTAACTTTCCCCAAAGCTCAGCCTCTTTTAACATGTAAGGCAAGAAATTGCTGTGCTCATTTTTGTACTTCATGTAAATGTAATTAGGCAAAAGGAGCTCTTTTGTTTGGGCTTTTGTTCTTTCCATCTATCGTTTGTCGATTTATCTGTATTCCTGCACGTTATTGTGTATCATTCATTAGAATGAATCGATCCAATTCCACTGTGAATATCAACCGACTGTATCGTTCTGCTGTTTCTGGGCCGGGGGATGGTTCTCAGTGCAGGACTGCCATGACTGGTACTGGCATGGAAAATCAGTATTTTGTCTTTTAGTGAAACATGTACAGATGTCTGCTGACTATGTATGTGGGAGTGAGTTGTTGGTAAATATGCTTAGATATGTTCACCAGACACTCGGCCAAAATCTTTGTACCAGTTTTCACACACACCAGCAGTGTTTGGGATTTCTGGCTTATCCACAGACTTTCTAAAGCTTGGTAGTTTATGGCGTTTTCACAGTCGGCTTCTGGTCGCTATGTGATGTTACCAAGTGGTGGTTTTATTTGTTTTGTTGTTGTTCTTGCTTCCTGTTAGTACAGAATTGGGTTCAACATTTGGATAGTCTCCTTTTCGAAGTATCTAGTTAGTTGTTGTCCCTTTTTACTGTTGCGCTCTTTTAAGATTTATTTATTTTTTAGACAGAGAGAGAGAACCAAAGTGGGAGGAACAGAGGGAGAGAGAATCTGAAGAAGACTCTACATTGAGCACAGAGCCTGACATGGGGCGTGATCTCATAAGCCTGAGATCACGACCTGAGCCGAAGCCAAGAGTCCCACGCTTAAGGGAGTGTGCCACCCAGGGACCCCAGTTGTTGTAATATCTTTTTCTTTAGGCTTTGTAGTTTTATGTATATGCTGAGAATGAGTCCTTTGTCTTCTTTCTTACTCTACCTATATTTTTATCTTTTGAAATTATGATTCAGAGAAGTTCTTTTTTTTTTTTAAATTTATTTATTTATTTATTTATTTGAGAGAGAGAGAGAGAGTAGGGGGAGGGGCCAAGGGAAAGGATGAGACTCAGAAGCAGACTCCCAGCCGAGCCTGGATCTGGATGTGGGGCTCTATCTCATGACCCAAGCTAAAATGAAGAGTCGGACGCTTAACTGACTCAGCCCCCCAGGTGCCCTGAGTTCTTAATTTTAATGTAATCCAATTTTTCATTTTCCCCTTCATGGTTTGTGAGTTTTGTCATTTTTAGACATCTTCTCTTATACCAAGACCACAGAGATGGAATCCTTTGTGTTTTTCTACCACTATTTTTGCAGTGTTAATCAGAAATCTATTAAAAGTCAATGTGTTGCATGGTTTGTGTAGTAATTGAAGTTTTATATTCTTTTTCTTTTTTCCCATCCAATCTGAGAACAAATTGACACGTATTCTGGAAATGTTCTATTGTGTTTCCTTTTCATTTGCTTGCACAAAACTTCACGTGGATTAATATCACCACAACATTGGAGCAGATGTCTGTGATTTATCTCTGTCTTTTCTTGCATCTGGTGATATTTATCAGTCTCCCAGGACCATATGTCCAATGTCAGTTTTGATGTCATGAACCTTCCATGCACCTGTTTGCTCTGATGAATGATTATTCCTATTTCCCATAGCAGAATGGCCTCCAGAGGCTTGGCAGTAGCAAAAATTTACTTGTTGTAGACTGTAGCTAGAATCTTGGCAAACTGATTGCTGTTTTACCATTATTTCCCTCCTTACTTCACTTCAGGTAGGTTAAGTTCTAAAGATTTTATTGGCAAACACAGGAGTATAGTCAAGTCATTGATTATGGTCTCTAAAGGAGGCCCACCCACAGTGACAGATTTTGGATGGAAGTATTTCTGCCCTGATTCTAGATACACACTTATTTGGTATGTTTACAGAGTGGCCAGGGGTGTGTGTCTTGTGGTGCAATGTGTGCCTTGGGTGTCTTCCAGACCATTAAGATTAGCTGCTTGTTAGGAGGAGCTTAAAGTCGAAGCTTCCACGTACGTTGAGGCTTTCATTTTCCTCTCTCACTGCCAAATGGGCCGCAAAAGAGCATACAGGAAAATGAATTTTGGATACTGTTGTGAATATCAGAAGAAAATCATACATTTGGTGTATACAGCCTTGTTATTCCTTGAAATCATGTTGTGAGCTCATGAGCTGGACCAGAGGTTCCTTGATTTTCATCCAGTAGAGGCAGACATAGTATGTCAAGTGCATTCATAGGATCGTTTCCTCCAGATCTTCACCTACGTTCAGGGCCACCCAAAGTATTTTTTCCTTGTGACCACCTCTGTTTTACTTTACACCATCTCTCTCATCTTTTAAGTCTATGCTTTAATATTCCCCCAATAATGGTTGGTGAACACCTCTGCCCCGATTCTGTGTCCTAATTTCTATGTGTTTTCCATTTTTCAGCCCTTTTACTATAATAATCCATGATTCCAGCATATCCATTATTTACTTTGCCTGGGTAAGGAGTACAAAATCCTCTCATCCTGTACATACCTCTCATACCTATAAGGTGTATGCCTTCACACAGTTTAGTGTTTCTTTACCCATGTCCCTTAGAAAGCTCACTATAGAAATTTAAGGTAGACCCTCATGGGTATTGGGATTTCTTTACCTGGTTGAATGCAAGACACACAGTGACATTACAGAAGTGAATGATACAGCTCACCTGATTCTTCTGAATTATTTCTTGCCATCATAGCCTTGGAAAACGTTTCTTGATGCACTGAATAGATGTTATCCCAGATCCTGTGTCAGATTAATGAATGTTTAATGAGGTGGTGTACATATGGGAAAATTAGGCAAGAGCTACTCCAGGGTCAAACTGACTGGTGAATATTGTTGGGAGATGATTCTCTATGGGTTTAAGTTTCTCCATGTGTTATGGATGGAGATATTGAAAGTTTTTATTCCATTGTCATTCCATTGATGCTTGTGTATAAAAAGGCTTTGGAATATACTGATAGTATCTTACTTTTGAGTAGAGGACAGATTTGTTAATTGTACAGGAAAACAGATGTCTCTTCCATGACAAATTTTGGACAGATATGCTAGATGTTCCTCTAAGATATTGGGGCTTCCTATGCTCAGAGTCTCACAGATACGACACACACCCACTGCATGTGCAGCGTCTCCCTGTATGAGTTGGGGGTGGGCAGCTGGCCAGTGAAATCAGTGTGATGACGAAGTTTAGGGTGTTTGCTGTGTCATGAGCCATAAGATGCTTGGACTTTGATCTAGGAGTCTCCTGTCTGATGCCAGCACTGGAAAACTGTTAGAGACCAACTTGTTACATTACGGAATATGTGTAGTTGTGAAATTTTTATAGTTCAAAAGAAATAGACACAGATATGTGTGTATATATAATTTCATATATATATGTACTTTCCTCAGAACTTGCATGTAAAGAAAGCTCTTCTACTCTCCAAATGAAGCTAATCCTAGGTATTCATGGTAGGATATAGAGTTAGGAATGCAAATTTATAAATAATGCAATGGAGAAAATGTAAATTGTGGAGGAGAGTGTGTCTGGCAGGGTGGAGAAGTGAATACGAGGACATGGGAGAGCCTGGAGTCCCCATAGACTGAGCAACCTGGGAGGTAAATGGAAGAACAGTAATTTCTGTGAGAGCTTCTTAAGTTGTTTTTTCCACAATGTGCTTTCTTTCATTTCTCAACCATTAGCATGCATGTAATAATGGCCACATGTCTTATGAAGTCTTTTCTGTATAAGTGGATTCTTTTGGGGATATTCAAAAGCGCAACTGATTTTCCTGCCCTTGTTGATTTTAGGCAAAGTCAGTTTTTAGGAGGAGGTTTGCATGGAAAACAGAAGAGATTCTGTAGCATGAAACAGTGGGAATTAGTAAAAGTTTAGGGAAAACTTGGTATTTTTAAAGACTATGGAATCTCTGGGGTCCGTGCTAAGAAATCTCGTGTCGCACCAGAAGCAGATTGTACCTGCATTACTTGTCAGAGTGGGAGCTATTTCCACGAATATGTTTGGCATGGTGACAGGAAGAAGGAGAAATAAAAAGAGGCGCAGAGAGGAGTGGTTGATCCTGTTCACCACGCAGGGGTGACATTAGCTTGAATGCAAAGTGGAGGGAGGGAAGGACTCCAGGCCCACCTATTTGGTCCTCTTCCCTATGTTGAGGAGCCCTTTGAAACTGTTCATCTTCTCTGATGCAGACCTGGAATTTTGTGTGGAGCGTACATTCTCAAGGTTTGGCTGCCCAGAACTAGTAGTGTGCTTCAGATTAAAGAAGTATTTTCTGTTTTTGTTTTTAACTATACTTAGTACTCTTCTTTGAACCGAAGCTGGATTCCATTCAGCCTTGAATCAGTCTCTTGGTTCCCACGTGAAGTGTGCCTCCTTCTTTTTTCCCACCACCTAGAAAGAAATCAATTTTTATCATTCTTTGGTTAAACCTGAGGGATACGTGAGGTATAAGGGAGCCGTAGATTCAGCCCTAGCATTAAATGAACTTGGCTTTTTCTTCTTCCACTTGACTACATCAACAACTTTGTGTTTGTTTGTTTGTTTGTTTTAAAGGATATTTATTTATTTGAGAGAGAGCAGGGGAGGTGCAAGGTACAAGCAGACTCCCCGCTGAGCCCAGATCCCTATTCGGGGTTCCACACTGGGTTTCACTGGGTGCTCAATCCCAGGACCCTGAGTTCAGGACCTGAGCTGAAATCTTAACCAAACTAGCCACCCAGGTGCCCCTAGATCATTCACCTTTGTACACAGATGGACCTTCCTATGGGCATTCACGGGTTAGAATAGAAGATCATCATCCTTGAGAGACAAAAATTGGAGAGGACATCGGTCAGCATGAGGACTAGGACTTGTATCAAAACTCCCTATCATTGTTGCAGTGAAATCCCACAGGGTTTCAGGAACCCTGGAGGACGTTATGAAGTGAGGGAAGGGCATTTACAGGAGATGAGAGTTCCACAATTCTTACACATCAGTTAGCCTCCCATGTCTGCGTCTCTGGAAAAGCATCTGTTGACATGTTCTCTGGTTTAATCATGTTTGCCTTCCCACTGGCACTTTGAAACCTACTGTGAACCTTCTTTTAGACTTGCCTCTGTATACTGGTCTCTGTTCCTCTTGCACAAATTCAACATCACACAATCTGGTAAAACTCAGGCTCTACTATTACCGAAGTTTTGCCAAGATACTTTTTTTAAAGATGAACAGTTCTACAGTTTGTTGTGGTGTAATGTTATTTGAACTTTTTTTCTTAAGCATTTATAGCATGAGAAAATTTAAGAAATGGAGTGTCTACTGGGGAAAATGAGCAGAAATAAACAATGTAAGTGATGACCAAAAAATGAAATAGCATAAAAGTGAAAATAAGGATTCTTTAGGGTTTTCTATTGCATGTCATCTGTGAACAGAGATAGTTTTCTTTTTCTTATCAGTTGGATTCCTGTCATGCATTTTTTCTTGCCTAATTGTTCTGACTGGAATATCTAGTACTATATTGATTGGAAGTGGCGAAGTCTCTTTATTACCTTGTATCTGATTATATAGGAGAAGTTTTCAGTCTTTTACTCTCAAATATGTTGGATTTCTGCTTTTTGTACATACGTGGCCTTTATTAGGTGGGGGTAGTTTCTCTTCTATTCCTACTGTTGAGTGTTTTTAATCATGAAATGGTGTCCCATATGCTTACATACTTGTTCTACATGAATTAATATAATGTCATGTTTGAACTTCATTCTATTAATGTGCAATCTGAAATTTATAGATTTTGGTATGTAGAAACACACCTGAATTCCAGGAAGAATTCTCACTTGATTATGTTGTAAAATGTGCTTTTGATTTAGTCTGCTTGCTTTTATTATGGAGTTTGCATGACTGGTCTTTAAGGTAGCATTTTGTAGTCTTCTTTGCTTATAGTATCTTCCTTGGCTTTGTTAATATGGTAGTGCTGGTGTCACAGAGAGTGTTTGATAATTTCCCTTCTCTTCACCTCTTGGAAATGTTGGAGGGATTTGAAGTACGTTCTCATTAAATGTTTCTTTGAATTATCCAGTGAATTCATCTGGCACAGAACTTTTATTTGTTGGGCATGTTTTTTTCAATCTACTCAGTAATGGTAGATCAGGGTTTTTTGTTTTGTTTTGCTTTAAATTTATAATGGAGTCAGGTAGGTTATACGTTTTCTAAATTTATATACCTTGTTTAGTTATCTATCTCTGGGCATATAATTATGCATCATCACCTTATAATTTTTTTATTTCTGTGGTATCAGTTATACTGTGTCTGCTTTCACTTCTTCACTTCTGATTTTAGTTGGTCTTCTTTCTTTCATTCTTACTTGATTTAGTTAAAAGTATGTCACTGCTGTTGCTCTTTTCGGGAAAATCAACTCTTCCTATTGACGTTTTTCTCTTTTTGCTATATCTTATTTTACTTGTATTTTAAGTTTCAATTTCCTTCCTGCTGCTAATTTTAGGTTCAAATGGTACTTTTCCTGATTTTTTAGGTATAGGAAAGTGATGTGTGCTCCAGTTTGACAATACTACAGAACTATCTGTTAGGCTATGATATGGGTACATTGGCTGCAAGTTTATGTGTCTCTGGAGGAATGAAGCCCTGATGATTCCTTCTTAACCATCTTGCTGAAGTTCTGATTGATTTTATTTTTCCATATTAGAAGTTTTCATTATATTCATCTGAGAGTAGTAAGTGGAATGATTTTACTTTTCTCTTATTCGATATCTTTCAGCTATATCTTCAAATGGCACCCAGAGTTTCCTGCCAAAGCTGTGCATAGAAGCTTCTTTCCAAAACGTGGCAGTGGGTAGATATAATCATAGTGCCCTTGAGGATTTACACTTAATGATAGACTGGAAAAATGATGGGGAAAGTAAAGGGCATCAAAGATATCATGGAGGACATATCCAAACTGAGACAACTGTCCATAATATGAATCTCACTGCCCAAAATGATGATGGATATAAAACACTTTGGAAAACCTCCCTTCTTAATCCTGCTTCTTCTGCAAAGCAGTGTGTTTCTGTAAGCAAGGGCTTAAATCAAATGGTCAAACATACATATCTGGAGAATGAAAATTTGGAAAATCTGGAAAGTTACCTAGTTCATGCTAAAAATAATTATTTGAACCATTTTGAAAGTAGGATTGGATTGACCTTTGAGTCAAATATTTCTGAAAATCAGACATTTAAAAATGAAGAACAAAGTGCTATGTGGGATCCATTTGAGAGGTCCTTCACTGAGGAGTTCACGCTACAAAATTATCAGAACATATTCGATGAAAACAGAATTGCTCAATGCAGCGAATCTGAGAACAAATTTAACCAGTGTTCCAATGTTAATAAACCTCTGAGGACTCATTTTCCAGAGAGCCATTATAATTTTGATAAATTTGAGGAAGTCTTTTATCAAAGCTCCAACCTTATTATATATAAGAGTATCCCTGTGGGAGAGAATCCTTATAAATATAATGAATATGGGAAACCTGTTAACCAGTCCTCCCATGTTGGTGATTATCAGAGAATTCACATGGAAAACAACTCATACAGATGTAATACACCTGGGAACATGTTTAGTCAATCAGGACTAAACATACATAACACAGTTGCTACTGGACAGAAAAGTTACATTTGTGAGGAATGTGGTAAAGCCTTTGACTGGCACTCAACACTGTCTCAACATCAGCCAATGCATATTGGTGAGAAACCTTACCAGTGTAGAGAATGTGGCAAGTCCTTTAACCAGCACTCAATGCTTACTCGACATCAAAGAATTCACACTGGAGAGAAACCATACCAATGTGAAGAATGTGGCAAGGCCTTTAACCAGCACTCAAACCTTACTCAACATCACAGAATTCATACTGGAGAGAAACCATACAAATGTAAAGAATGTGGCCAGGCCTTTAACCATCACTCAAGCCTTACTCAACATCACAGAATTCACAGTGGTGAAAAACCTTACATATGTAAAGAATGTGGCAAGGCCTTTAACCTGCACTCAAACCTTACTCAACATCACAGAATTCATACTGGAGAGAAACCTTATGTATGTAAAGAATGTGGCAAGGCCTTTAACCGGCACTCATACCTTGTTCGACATCACAGAATTCATACTGGAGAGAAACCTTACCAATGTAAAGAATGTGGCAAGGCCTTTAACCAGCACTCAAAGCTTACTGAACATCACAGAATTCATACTGGAGAGAGACCTTTTGTATGCAAAGAATGTGGAAAGGCCTTTAACCGGCACTCACACCTGACTCGACATCACAGAATTCATACTGGAGAGAGACCCTACATATGTAAGGAATGTGGCCACGCCTTTATCCAGCACTCACACCTGCGTCAACATCACAGAACTCATACTTGACAACGTCAAGAATGTGGGAAGGCCTTTAATCACTGTCCAACCTTTACTCGTTGCCAGAATTTATAGTGGAGCAAACATTACAAGTGTAAAGAATGTGAGAAAACTTTTAAGGACTACTCACCCCGTACCTCCCATCTGAGAATTCATATTGGAGAGGAACCGTGAAATTGTTAAGAATGTGGCAAGGCCTTTAAGCAATGTTGAACCCTGATTCCTGATCAGAGAATGTATGCTGGGGTGGATTTTGCAAATATAAAGAATTTGGCATGGTCTTTAATAAGAGGTCAAGCCTCATTCAACATGACAGAATTCATACTGGGGGAAAAGTTATAAATGTAAAGAACATGGGGAAACTTTTAAACTGCTCAACCCTTTTCTGTATCTCAGAGTTTATACCGAGGAGAAAAATTACAGTATAAAGAGTGTTGGCAAGCCTCTAGCTGGAACTCACAGCTTACTCAACATCATAGCCATCATACAGGATAGAAACTGTAAAATGCAGACAAAGTTGCAGTGCCTTTAACTGGAATTCAGTCTATACTTAGTATCCCAAAATGCACACTAGATTCAAACCCTAGAAACATAACGAATGAGGAAAGACTTTCAGTTTAAATATTCACTGTAGCAAACACCAGAGAGTTCATAAACGAAAGTAACTTGAAAGATGTAAATATTTAGAAATGTATGTAAGTGAACATCAAATGTCAATAAATATCACAGAAATCAAGTAGAAAGCAGTACATGAGTCAATCTATTCAGACTTTACATCAAACTATTCCTTAGAAGGAATAATACAAAGTTAAACACTTAGTGTGTGTGCTATTATATGCTTCAAAGGTTTAAGTGGATGGATTTTTACATAAGTATAATTAATTTCAATATGTGCTTTTATTTTTTTCCATTGATCCTATCTGGGATTTGTTGACTAGCAAACATTAATATATTTGTACTCTCAAATCACTTCGGAAAATTCATTTATACCTAGTGAGTGTGTGAAAGTATGTGGCTGATTGTTGCTGTATCAAAGATATGAGGTGCCCTTCTTCATTTGTTGGGACTCGCATATCTAATCGTCCAGGGAGAAGTAGGACAATATAATATGCAATATAAAAAGAAAATCTAAATGGAGATGCTGTTTGTGGTTATAAGGTTAATGTAAGTTATCATGAAAATTGTGTTCGGAACAGCATACTTCTCCATTTATTAAAGCTAAAGAACTTCCTGGATAGTCTAAATAAAATATTTTACCATCTGGTCTTTGAGGAAAAAGAGGTGGCAGTCCAGTAAAATACTGATGTAGCCTCATAACAGCTATAGTTAGAGGTAGAGGATGTCAGGTGATGTGGTTGAAATGAAGAAATCCTCACAGGTACCAGAAAGAGGAGAGCTAATTTTTCCCTAAAATGGTATATAATTATATATACACATTCTTTAAGAATGACCTCGTGCGTGAAAATTATGGAAATCACTACATCCACATCATATATCCGCATACGAGTGCTTTTTAACACTTGTATTCTGTATTTTGAATAAGGATCATAGAGTGCATTTGAAATTCATAACTTAGTTCATATGTGAGCTTAACATTTTAATTACTAAAACATAATTGAATGTATTATCATGGATGAGTAATGAATGAAGTGTTATCCCACCACCAATGTTAACCTATGTAAAGGTTGTAGGTAACTGATGGAATCTATCACATATTTGGTAATGGAGTAGAATAATATACCTAGATATCTGTTTTTTCATTGGCCTAAAGTTTAAATAATGTGTGATTATTTTTATCCTACTTTATCTATTGTATCATTTTCTCCTCGTAGGGCTTAACTGGGATATTATCATGGACATATTATAGATTATATGGGGGTCTTACTGACTGATTAGCTCAAGTACTCCATAGTAATGCTAGTTGGGATACATTTTGTGTAGGCAGTACTTTTGCAGGAGACTTGAACTGACACTTGTCCTTCTCACTAGTGTGTTCCCTAGATGACACTCTGCAGAGTCACAAGTTACTGTGACTTCTGTTCACATCCCCAGTCCACCCTTGTGAGCAAACATGTCCCCTGACTACCATGACTTTCCCTCATGTGTCCTTTAGAGAAGACTCCCATAGAGCTTACCTAAACCTGTTTTAGCTTGAATGACCCAATCTGGACTTAGTCTTGGGACTTTAAAGCAATGCACCATGGCCCCAAATAAAGGTATGTGCCCCACTTCATACGTGGCGGTGTTTTGATATTTCTGTGAAGTAAGCATACACTCATATTAATGCTTGGTGTATAATAGGTACCCTGTGAGTAGGAGAAACTATTCCAATAGGAGTGATACTGTAGCCTCAAGTAGAAGGTAGAAAATACAGAAGATGAAGAATTGGCATGATTTCTGCATATGGAGAGAGGATACCTTTCCTGGGTCCCACACCGACTCCCTGGATTTAGAAAAATAACTTCTACTTATATTCCTAGTTATCTCCAGATCTCCAGTTCTGTTTATCCTCATTTTTGTTTCCAGCTATTTAGGCATCACGGAAATTCTTCCTTGCTTGTGCTGTAGCTGGAGTTTCCTCAGTAAACACTGAATTGAGATGAGAGAAGTGCAAGGCCAATGGATATTCAGACATTTAGCACTGGGATGTAAAACACGATGCAGGCACCATCCTTAAAAAGATAAGACCTATTAAAAGAAAATGTGAGGGGCGCCTGGGTGGCTCAGTCGGTTAAGTGTCTGCCTTCAGCTCAGGTCATCATCTCAGGGTCCCAGGATTGAGCCCCATGTCTACTTCTCCCTCTTTCTTGGCCTGTCTCCCCCCACTTATGCTCTCTCTCTCTCTCTCTGAAATAAATAAATAAAATCTTAAAAAAACAAACCAAAAAAATGTGAAGAACTCTTTCCAGTGTGGGAGGGGAGCAGAGGCGGCTCCCTCTAGCCACTGCAAAGGCACAGACAGCTCTTGGTGGTGTCATCTGATGCATACATGTAATGGGGAAAAGGAATTGGCACATGTGGTGGGTTTCTGGAGAGTAGGGAACTCCTACTTTGTTTTCATGATTTAATTGAATTCCTGTGTGTTACTGAGGACCAGATTCTTTTGGATGTTAATGATGACTGTTTGCCCAGGCCTAGATCAGTGGTAATTGATGGAGGAGGGGTATTGCATGAGGCAGTCATTTGAATGTTGCTTTAAAATACCACATGATAAAGTGGATTTTGGACATGAAGAAGCCTCTGGACAGCGGAATAGGCAGGATCAGCAAGGCATGTGCTGTGGTTGCATCTAAGCACTAATATCCCAGGTGTACAACTCCAGTCAAGTTTAGATCCACTGTAGGTATGTGACATTTCATGGAAGTTGGCTCACTGCTGCGTGGGACCTTCCTCCCTTCAGTCAGCCCCATGATGGGTATAGTCCCATTCTTTGGCTCCGTCTGTGCCATGGATTTGTTGGAGCAGCAGTTCAATAGCCAGTGGCAATGAACATTTCTGCTTCAAACAGTCAGTCCCAAGTATTCTTTGACTGATAAATGGTTAAAGAAGACATTGTGTTTGTGTGTGGGGAGGAGAGGGGTAATAGAATATTACTGCCATTAAAAAATTTAATCTCGCCATTTGCTGTGACATGGTTGGAGCTAGAGAGTATTACGCTAAGCAAAAGAAGTCAAAGAAATACCATATATTTTCACTCATATGTGGAAATATATGAAACAAGCCAAGAGAAAAATAAAAAAGAAGACAGCAAATCATGAAAGAGACTCTTAAGTAGAGAGAAGAAACTGATGGTTACCAGAGCAGAGGTTGGTGGGGGTGAGTGAAATAAAGGATGGGAATTAAGGAGCGCGTTTGTTTTGAGCGGTGGGTGTTGCATGGAATTGTTTTTTGTTTTTTGTTTTTTTTAAAGATTTTATTTATTTGACAGAGATAGAGACAGCCAGCGAGAGAGGGAACACAAGCAGGGGCAGTGGGAGAGGAAGAAGCAGGCTCATAGCGGAGGAGCCTGATGTGGGCTCGATCCCATAACGCCAGGATCACGCCCTGAGCTGAAGGCAGATGCTTAGCCGCTGTGCCACCCAGGTGCCCCGGAATTGTTGAGTCACTATTGTACACATGAAACTAATATTACAGTGTTTGTTAACTAACTGGAATTGAAAAAACTCCTTTTAAGTGTTTTTTACAGACTTAAGAAAACTTTTCTTTCTCTTTCTTTTTTAAAAGATTTTATTTATTCATTTGAGAAGGAGAAAGAGAGAGCACAAGCAGGGGGAGGGGCAGGGAGAGGGAGAAGCAGAGTCCCCGCTGAGCCAGGAGCCCGATGTGGGGCTTGATCCCAGGACCCTGAGATCATGACTTGAGCCGAAGGCATACACTCAACCATCTGAGCCACCCAGGGGCCCCAAGAAAACTTTTTTTCTTAAGTTAACTGACTTGCACGAGGACACAAAATATACCTTTTAAACAAATTGAAACACTTATCTATTCTCCCCACCTGATTATTCCAGAATCCAGAAAGTTGAGGTAACTATTATATTTTAGCCAATATGTATTTAGCAATATGTATTTGCAATTTCAATAAGAATCTGTTCTCACTGTGAAGAGACATAGTTGAAAACACTGGTTATGTAACCAAGGCTTTGACTCAAATGTCATAGCTGAGGAAAAGCTGCCATGGACTCAGGTATGATGACAACTGTAAGGAACTAAGATTGACTTTATGGAGCCAGTAAAGCCCCCTTGGAAGCATCAGCCTGACACCTTGTTTACAGAGTTCCCAGCAGCCTTACCAGGAGAGCAAAGAAGGTAATTTCCTAAGAGGTGTAGGAACCTAGGGATAGTTAGGGGTCTTCATGAAGAGAGGAATTTGCCCAGATCTGTTGTTATTGTAGACAGTCTGGTGGCAAGTTTATGGCATGGCTTCCAGTGTGGAGAGGCTATTAAAGGTTCAATCTTGAGATTCCTTATGAAAAGTTCCAGAAAAGCTATTTTTAAAGATTTGATAGGTCAAATCCTGTTCTTCCTGCATTTATGTAAATAATCAGGACAAGTTGTTTGTTTTGTTTTTTTTAAGATTTTTATTTATTTGAGAGAGTGAGAGAGAGAGAGCGAGCTCAGGAGAGGCCTGAGGGGTAGAGGGAGAAGCAGGCTTTCCCCCCTATAGGGCTCTCTCCTGGGACTATGGGATCATGACCTGAGCCGAAAGCAACCCCTTAACCCACTGAGCCACTCAGGCGCACCCCAGGGCAAGATTTTTTGTTAGACTTCTTTTGCAATCAAATCAGTGTTAGTTTGGCTATCTTTGGTAAAAATGAAGATGATTATAGAGAGAAATATGTCTCAGTAACACGTTTATAGTTATGAGATTTTTAATAATATTCATCATCAACTGGACTACATCCTTATTTCTTCTAGAGTCCTCCAATATCAGGCTTTAAGTCCCCAAACTCACATTTTGATTTTTTTATAGATTTATTTTAGAGAGAGAGAGCACAGAGTGAGGGACAGAGGGAGAGGGAGAGAATCCCAAGCAGACTCCATGATGAGCATGGAGCCCGAAGCAGGGCTTGATCTCACGACCCTGAGATCATGACCTGAGCCGAAACCAAGAGTTGGATGCTTATTGGACTGTGCCACCCAGGCGCCCTAACATTTTGATATTTCTCTCCCCTTTCTTTTTTTTTTTTTTTTTTTTTTTTTTTAGATTTTTTTTTTTTATTATTATTTATTCGACAGAGACAGAGACAGCCAGCGAGAGAGGGAACACAAGCAGCGGGAGTGGGAGAGGAAGAAGCAGGCTCATAGCAGAGGAGCCTGATGTGGGGCTCGATCCCATAATGCCGGGATCACGCCCTGAGCCAAAGGCAGACGCCCAACCGCTGTGCCACCCAGGCGCCCCTCTCTCCCCTTTCTGACTTGGAATCATTTGAGAACTAAAATTGCCTTTTTCCATGTAGCTCTGTAGCTTAATATAAATATCTTGATGTAAAGAAATCGTCATAATAGGTCATGTATAGACAGTCTTAGTGTTGTGGCTCTGTGGTCCACTAAAAGTATTACCAGATGCATTTGAAAACTAAGGAACATCCGTCAGGTTGCCCCTACTTACCCTCACTCTATCCTAAGATGCTTCAAATGTACCATCTAGAAGTCTGTTGAGCTGCCACCCTTAGAAATCAGACAATGGCAGCACGCCTGGGTGGCTCAGTTGGTTAAATGTCTGCTTTCAGCTCAGGTCATGATCCCAGGGTCTTGGGTTTGAGTCCTGCACCACACTGGGCTCCCTGCTCAGCAGGGAGTCAGCTTCTCCCTCTCCCTTTGCCCCTCCCCCTGCTTGTGTGCTCTCTCTCTCTCTAATGAAGAAATAAAATCTTAAAAAAAAAGAAGAAATCAGAATCTGGCTTAACATTTGATCTGATCATTAAGCACATTCATTTGTTTTCATATCAATGTCTCATTTAATAACCTGACTTGAACCCCTGGGCTACCTTTGAAAGTAGACCGGGATCATTGCCTCCTGAAATGAGTTTTGACTTTTACTGATCTATTGTCTGGACGAAGGTCCTGGATCAGTGACATGAAGCAGTCTACCAGGTCAACTTTTAATATGTGTAAGTCCCAAGGAAGTTTCAGATGGGGGAACTGAAGGGGTTCAGGGAAACCTCTCCATCCCCTCCTTCCCCCCCCTCACCAAATGTGTCACTTTGGCCTTTGGATCATTTGATTTGAAGGCACTTGAGAACCTGGAGGCTCAGGAAAACATTTCCTCCCCACTTAGCCACACAGAAGAATCTAAGATGGGGGGTCTTTCCCTGAATAAGAGGTATTAACAGTGAGAAAGTTTACCTCAGTGACTCATCCGTAAGCACAAATTTCTACCAAATAGCTGCTCTTCTTACTGCCCTGTGAAGTGTGTTCTTTTCCTGTGAAGCTCCAGGCCCCTACCCCCTTTACGCAGTTCGGGATGACACTCATACCTCATTTTGCCTGACGGTCTTTTGAATTTCTATGCCTATGTGGATTCCCTGTATTTACACATATTTCATTTGATTTTCTCTTGGTAAACTGTCTCGTGTTAAGTTGATTCTTAGTCCAACTAGAAGGACCTTTGAGGGAACGAGTAGTCTTGTCCTCTGACAGAGGATTTAACTTCAATGCCTCATTTCTTGGCATCCTATTAAAAGTGTAAAAAGAAGGTGCAGCGGTAATAGATACTTGTATAGCTCTTGACATGTTTGAGCTCAGTCTTGTCCCTATTTCAGGAAGTCCGTTATATGTTTCCTGCCTCGATTCTATCTTCTCAGTGTCTCCTTTTAAAGGTTCTAAGTCGTAGTCAAAATAGGTATCACATTTGATTTGTTTACTAGTTGGCTCTCTGGAGGAGGATGCGTAAAAGTACGCAAATCAAGTATTTCACTTAAGCCACCTCAGCATTAAGATGATCAGTATAATTTTCTATTTACTTAGAGACTTGAAACTACGTAATGTATGTGTGTTAAACATCAGTCCCACCAGATTGTTGGAAGGTTGTTCTCCATCACCTTTTTCCCCTTGTGATGGTTTATTGTCCATCCTAGTGGGCTGAGATGCCCAGCACCACCTATGGGATTTTATTTGTGAATGAATGTGCTAATTACAGTGATCTTGCTCTTTCAGGTGTCACCCTGGAGATGGTGGATTGTATTTTGTGTCTTGGTTTTCTCTGGAGTTAACTTGCCTAAATTCAAAGTGCTCAGCATGCTAAGTGGCTGATTCTTCTGTGCTTCCCCTGATGGAGCATCTAAATTATTTGTATCACGAGTGGGAATCCCTGTGGGACGGCTGCTGGGTGCTGAAGTTGACTCTGCCAGTCAACTGAGAGGAGCTAATGTCCTTTGTCTTTGGATTCATTCAGAATCTCCTTGTTTTCTTTTTTTAAGATTTTATTTGTTTATTTGACGGAGAGACAGAGAGAGAGCACAAGCAGGGGGAGTGGGAGAGGGAGAAGCAGGCTTGCCATTGAGCAGGGAGCCCAACGTGGGACTAGATCCCAGGACCCTGGGATCATGACCTAAGCAGAAGCCAGACGCCTAACTGACTGAACCACCCAGGCACCCCCAGAATCTCATCTACATAATGTATTAAACATTTAAATTGGCCACATTGTGAAGAATTTTAAAATTCTAAGAGGCAAATGCGTCTGGGCCACAGACTTGCAATCTGTGCTTCTCCTGACTCTAAAGTGTATTGTGACCATGCAGTGTCACAAGAGAAAATCACCTTCCTTTTAATAGAGTAATAACTGAACACCAAGCAATTTTTATAACATGCAGCCTAATGGGCTTCAAGTGGGGAGGTAGATCAGACACACCGTTTCCCATTGCTATCCAAAAAACAACTTCAACAACACGAGCACAGAACCAGTACCACAAAGCCTCTCAGATATCTGTAAACTGTTATAAGCAGAAGAGGACTAATCCTCACCAAAATGAGCTTATGATAAAACTCCAAGTAATAAGAAATTTCTCTGGTGTTGTCACAGACTAAGTTATTTACCAAGTGAGGTCTTCCCGACCAGATGCCTTATTTCTCTCATTGCAAAATGAACGTGCCATACTCGAGAGTCATTTCATATTTTCCATCATAGTCTTCTTAAAGGTAACTTTTTGATATGCACAGTCCTTTTAAACTAAGCTCTTTTTTTTTTTGGTCATGATGGTTTAATTTCAAATTCTATTTTGTACATTTAAAATAGAGCGATTGCTTTTGGTATGACTTTTTGCTTACATGTAATATATTCATAGGTTGAGATCAAATGGACCAAGTCTTGGACAGGTGACATTTGTGATATGTCTATATCAGAAGAAATATAAAAGGGTGACTAATATTAGAGTCCTAACAAACTCTCTGCTTTATAATTGCATACTTCTGGTGTTCTATACAATGGGATATATTAAACTAACAATTTGTATAGATTGTGTGTCTGCATTTCCTAATAACTTCTCTTGCATCCCCTTTTAATAACAATTGTACAAGTTTGGCAGTTACACTCTTCAGGCCAATACAGTCCAGATTGTATAAACTTATAAACGCAATTTTACAACTCATCTATCTCCTATATTCAAGACCAAAGCACATCAATCCTAGCGTACAGCTCAGACGGAAAATATATTTCTCCTGAATATTTGAGAAAATGTGAAGTCCTTTTAAGAAAATCTAATAACACAATAATCCTAGCCTGACAGCACTAATGGAAAAAGGAACTCATTCACTCTCAGGCCATGATTTACTGGTCCCTACTGACCTTAAATTGGATCACTGTAGTGATTCATGTATGCTGGTACATCTGAAAGTTAAGCCCTGGGATCTATATTTGTTTTGTGTCCTAAATCAGCAAGAATAATTAAATTTGATTATGTAGGATTGGAAGTGTCAAGGGCTTTCTTTATTGACTGAGCAAAATGATGTTTCCACTTTCATTTATTGTGACCCATTTTCACTATATGTGCTTTGTACATGTAGTATTTATTCCAGTACAAATTAAATTCTTCTTTCTCTGTATTGTTATATATATTAATTTTTCATTGATGTGTAAATCAAATTGTGTCATAAAAACCTCTATATTTAAGTATATTTGAAAATGTTATTTTACAAAAAAAATTACAGCTAGAATTCAGCCTTCCATTGTACTTCATTGCCTTACTGTTAGAATGAGGTGAATTTGAACAATTCTGTTTTCATACACTCCTCACAAATAATACAAGTGGTGTAAGTTTGTGGCCTAAGGTGAAACTGGAAAAAACAGAAAAATTATGGACCCATGAGGCCATGTTAGCAGATGTTAATTGATACTTTCTGGTGATGCTTTACTTTATACCCCAGAGGTGTAGTCTACCTCAAAAGACTTTTAAATCAGAAAAAAAAATGTTTCTTCTTAACGTTAGAGGTTTTCTTATTTGCATCTGGTAGTTCTATCTGCAGGGTAGTGCTGAGTAACTACTTGTGAGCTAGTGGGGTCACGTTCCTATGTCTTGAGCCGAGGCTACATGTCCCGTGTCCGGTACAGCTGTGCCTGGGGATATATGACCTGTAGTGTGCATTCTTTCACCTGAGCTGACGAGATCAATGCTGGCTTCATTCGATCAAATTTGTGTTGATCCTGTTAGGGGGCATGAATTTCTGTCCCCTTCAAGGTCCTTCTACCTGGACTAAGAATCCAATTGTAATGGGACAGATTAACAGGATAGATGAAATTAAATTTCTTAAGTAGAAGGAACCTTCACAGACATGGAAATCTCAAAGACTTAGACAAAATGAAGTATATATAGGTCATCCTTTATATGGAGGGGGGTCTGGGGCTTTGAAGTGGAGAAATGGACTTCACGGAGCAATAAGATGAGCAGATGTTTGGTAACTAGTTGTTTGCCCTGTCATACAGATGGGTCACTCAGATAAAATTTGTCTCAGGTAGTAACTAAAGTGTTAAGTGTATTTACATTATTGGAAAAACAATTTCTGGAATTTTCTCATCTTGCAGAGTTGAAACGTAATACCTGTTAAGTAGCCACTTCCACTTTTGTCTCTAAGACCCTAGAACTTATTCTTTCTCCCTTCCCCCTTTCCTTCCTTCCTTCCTCCTTCCTTCCTTCCTTCCTTCCTTCCTTCCTTCCTTCCTTCCTTCCTTCCTTCCTACTGTTCGTGAACACTAGGTCCGTCACTTAAGTGAAATCATAGTGTATATGTTCCTGTGACTCATTTATTTCCCTTAACACCATCACGTTTTAACCATGTTGTATAAAGTGACAAGATGTGTCTCCTTTTTCGAAGCTGAATATTATTTTAGTGCATGTATAGGCTACATTTTCTTTATGCATTCTTGAACATTTCTGTTGCGTTCATTTATTATTGGCTTTTGTGAATAATGCTGCTGTGAATCTGCTTATGATCTCTCGCAGATCCTACTTTGAAGTCTTTGGTTACATACTGTCAAGTGGGATGGCTGAGTCATATGATAATATGATTTAAAGGTTTTGAAGAATCTCTATTCCGTTTTCCGTAGTGATTGCACCATTTGCGTTTCCTCTAGCAGTGCACAAGGGTTTCAGTCTCACCTGAGCCTTTCCAACACATGTAGGTTTTTTGGTTTTGTAATAATGGGATCTGAACAGGTGTGAGGTGATGACTCACTGATTTTTATTTCTCTAATGAATAGTGATTTTGAGCATCTTTCATATTCTTGTCCATTTTTATATCTTCCTTGGATTGTCCCCATTGAAAACTTTGTCCAGTTATTAATAATGCTAGTTGCTGTTTGGTGGTTGTTGCAAAAGTTCTTTCTATATACTTGATATTAAATCCTTATGCTCTAGAGACTCTGTGACAAATTTCCTTCCATTTCTCAGGTTGCCTTTAAACTCGACTGAGTGTTTCCTTGCACTTATTTTATCTGATTTCCGTGTGTTTGAGTATATTGTGTTTCATTTCACTGGTCTCAAGATATTTACTGGTTATTTTTCAATTTCATTTTAACCCATTGACTGTTCAGGAGCATGTTGTTGAATTTCCAAGTATGTGTGGCATTTTCATTTCCCATCTGCTGTTCATTCTTAGTTTCATTCCACGGTGGTCAGAAAAGATACTGGTATGATATTAATCTTCTTAAATTTGTTAAGACTTGTTTTGTAGACAAACAGGTTGTCTATACTACAGAATGTTCTATGTGTGATTGAGAAGATATGTATATTTTGCTCTTGCTTGGTGGAGTTGTCTGTATATGTCATTATATGTAATTGGTCTTTTATGTGATTCAAGTGCTCTCCCTACTGGGCTTGAGGGTGGTCTTTCTATCCAGTTAACTTCTGCTGCTCCCGTGACACTGTTGATTTCTTGCTTCAGTTCTGTCTTGGATTCTTCACATAACATGGGATCTCTGATGTTAGGGGCACACATAATTATAATTGTTATGGTATCCGGGTTATTTCATTTCTTTACATATATTGTCATTTCTCTGTACTAACACTCTATGAACTTAATGTGTATTTGTCTGATATTAATATGGCTACCCGTGACCTTTGCTTTCCATCTGCATGAAATCTACATACTTTGACTTGTATTTTACGTGTGTCCCTAGATTTAGTGGGACTCTTGTAGATGGGAGGTTGTCAGATGTTGTGTTTTACTCAGCAACTCTATGGCTTTTTTTTTTTTTTTTTTAAGATTCATTCATTTATTCCAGGGAGGGGGATGAGGGACTGGGGGCGGAGGGAAGAGAGTCCAAGGCAGACTCCATGCTGCATGCTGAGCTGGCTCGATCCCACAACCCTGAGATCATGACCTGAGCTGAAACTGAGAATTGGATGCTTAACTGCCTGCACCACCCAGGGGCCTTTATTTTATGCCTTTTAATGGGGGGAGTTTAATGTACTTACCGAGAACATAATTACTGAAAGGGAAGGACTATTGCTATTGTGTTTTCAGTTTTCTATGCTTCTTGTGGATATTTTATCCCTGTTTCCCTCTCTTATTGTGTTTCATTATGTTTGATGTTTATAATGACAGCTTTGATACCATTCTCATTTCCTTTTTATGGCTTTTATAGTTTTTTTGTCCTGTTACCTTGGAGATTACTTAAAACTTCTCAAAGCTGTAACAAACTATTTTAACTTCATATTTTCAGTAGCATGCAAAATTCTACTTTTTCTGTCCCTCCTTACTGTCTTTATGTCACCAATACTCACTCATATCCTATCTTTTATCTGTGTACTCTATAATTTACATATATCATTTTTATTGCTTTTCTTCTTTTTCTTTTTTTTTTTTTTTGAGAGAGAGAGAGAGAGTGTACCTGGGTAGGGTGAGGGGCAGAGTAAGAATCTTAAGTAGGGTCCACACCCAGTGCAGAGCCCAGCGCAGGGATGAATCTCAGAACCCCGAGATCATGACCTGAGCCAAAATCAATAGATGGGCGCTTCATGCACTGAGCCACCCAGGAATCCCATTATTTATGCTCTTATAGCAAAAATCATCAAATGCCAATTCATAGTGAGAATTCTATATTCAAGTCCATTATAAATTATAACATTTATTACCATTTGACGCTATGTGTTTCCTATCTTATTGATGAAATATTTGAATAATTTCCAATTCACTCTAAGTTGGATTATTTTGAAGAAAGAATGTGATGAGAAGTGTATTTGTGGGTGATCCCAGGAAGCTGGAGGAGGGCATTGAGGGAAGTGAGACCTGGAAGACCAGGAAGCCATAAGAGATTATGTTAGAGTCAGATTTGTTTATGGAGAAAAATGTGTTTTGTGTGTATTTGTGTGTGTCACACCACTAACATCACTACATATAGAGGATTTATAAGAGTGACTTGTCTGTGCATAATTCAGGGATGACCTGTGACTTAGTTACTGCAGAGGCTGTCATATCTTGCATCAGGATCACCTGATGCACTTGTAAAAATCTCCGATTTCTAGGCCTCCTCCCATGTTATCATTACAATAATTCTGGGCTGGGCTATAACCCCCCACCCGCAATTTTCTGTTCTTGCAAGTACTCAAGTGATGCCAATGGGGCCTGTCTTGGGAACCTGCTTTGAGAATGACACTCTGGGGTAATGCTTATAGTGGTCATCTTCAATGAGGATATTAGCCCATGAAGAACACAGTCAGATACACAGATGGGCATGAATTGTTTTAGGTGGACTGTGTCCTTGGTTCTCCAGACGTAAAAATGGGTCATATATAGGCTGGACTTCTGCGTTTAAACCCTGGAAGCTGGACCTGTGCACCTGGTCTTCAGTGGTCAGTTAAATACCCATTCAGGGTATATATGTGCCCTGGGCTGGAACTTACACTCCAGTCTCAGACCATGGAGGCTGTTCTGTGTACGGATTTCTGGATGAAGCGTTGATTGTCAGACAGAGGAGAGAATCCAAGAACAGGTCTTCTTCTGGAAGGGC
>NC_048229.1:28079651-28230962 GCF_002007445.2 Ailuropoda melanoleuca
AGATGAATAGCCAGATGAAGAGATGCATAGTGTGAGATTGGGAGGGTCCCATGATCAGGAGCTTTTGTCCCCGTGGAGTTAGGGTGTGTCACCTTCCCAGTGTGGATGTGTTCACTGGTCTGGAATCTCTCCCAGCTCCATACTATTGGGATTTTATGGAGCCTTCTTCATGTACACCTGACCAGTCATAATTCCATTTGCAGCACTTCTCCCTTCTCTGGATTAAGGGGTGTGGGGAGAAAAGCTGAGTGTTCCAAGATTCTGATTATGGCTTGGTCTTTCTCATGGCCATTGCCCAACCAGGAGCCCACCCAGATCCACTTCCCTAGAATAAGAGATACTCTTGTGCTGTTATCACTTAGGAATTAAGAGTTTTAGCAGCCCTGAGTCAGGGAGAGTTCAAAGACAAATATCAGAACATGGATTCTCCTAGTGTTCTTTTTTTTTTTTTTTTTATTTTTATTTTTTATTTATTTGACAGAGGTAGAGACAGCCAGCGAGAGAGGGAACACAAGCAGGGGGAGTGGGAGAGGAAGAAGCAGGCTCACAGCAGAGGAGCCTGATGTGGGGCTCGATCCCATAACGCCGGGATCACGCCCTGAGCCGAAGGCAGACGCTTAACCGCTGTGCCACCCAGGCGCCCCTCTCCTAGTGTTCTTATCACTTAGGAATTTACAAGAATGTTAGGGCAGTCCCAATATGTATGTATTCTATTACCTGACACAGTAAAAAAGGAATAATAGTAGTCCAAAAGCATAAAATCATGAACATTAAAATCATTAGAATAAAGCATTCGTAACACCAGGTCATATGTTGTAAACACGATAGAATTACTTTAGTCTTTGGTCAACCTTGTCTATTTCATTTTTCATGGTAAACATGGCCCACAGCTCATGTTTCCCTGCTGATTTTTCTGTGTGTGAATGTAAATACTGAACCCCGGAAATTGGCATTTGAGAATTTGACATTGGGAATGATCTTCCTGGTCCAGATTTCTACTGGAAACCTGCAGGAGTTCTACCTCTTACGTCATCATGATTTCCCTTTACTGCTGTGGAACCAGGGCAAGGTTGAAAGGTTTTTTCTCAGTCATATGAATGTAGCCAAGTGTTGGTCATTCCTTCTAGTGGAATCCCAGACACCTTGGCAGCTTTTGGTTTGAAACATTTTCTCCATGATTTTGGATACAGACTCATTTTCTCGTTTCATAGAGAGTCCAGAGGTATGTCCGTTGACAACTCTGGCCCCTTGAGTGTCTTCCAAGCCATCACCATCAGTCCTAGAAACTCCAGGTGGGCAAAGCATTAAGGAACAGCCCACATTCCATTGGCCCCTCCAGTATCTTGTGTTGGATCCTATGTGAGCTGGTCAATACCACAGTTCCTGTGTATGTTTGGAAAAGAAGAACAACAAATACATCACAAAGATTATAGGCTTTGGATACTGTTCAGATGTACCTCAGATATTTTCTGTTTAGGACTCATTCTGGTTTTCTTCTGTACATGCACAAGCTGGCCGCTAACACTTTCATTGAATAATACCACACCAAGAACCTCTCCTGAGAAAATAGCTACCCCACGCATTTTTGTCATGGGAAGCACTGTTATAGTTTTTTATACCCTCCCTCTTTCCATCACTGTAATTTTTCTCTTTTTCACTAGACTATGTGGAGGGAAGCAAACAACTTGTTCTTAATCAATGCATGTTTCCGAATTGCCAGCACCTTTATTCATTTTTTTTTTTAGAACGGCTATTTTTTTAAAGATTTTATTTAAATTCAAGTTAATTAACATATAGTGTGTTATTATATTTAGGGGTAAAATTGAGTGGTTTACCAGTAGAACATAACACCTAGTACTCATTACATCAAGTGCCCTCCTTAATGCCCATCACTCAGTTACCCCATCCACCACCCACCTCCCCTCCAGCAACCTTTGGTTTGTTCCCTATAGTTAAGAGTCTCTTATGGTTTGATTCCCTCTCTGGTTTTATCTTACTTCATTTTTGCTTCCCTTCCCCTATGTTCATCTGTTTTGTTTCTTAAATTCCACATATGAGTGAACTCATGGTATTTGTCTTTCTCTGACTGGTTTATTTCACTTAGGGTAATACACTCATGTACTATCCACATTGGTGCAAATAGCAAGATTTCATTCTTTTTAATGGCTGAGTAATATTCAGATGTGTACACACACACACACACACACATATATATATATACACACACACCACACCACATCTTTATCCACCATCCATAGATGGACATTTGGGCTCTCCATAGTTTGGCTGTTGTGGACATTGCTGCTGTAAACATTGGGGTGTAGGTGCCCCTTCAAATCACTATTTTCATAGCCTTTGGATAAATACCCTATAGTGTAATTGCTGGCTCGTAGGGTAGTTCTATTTTTATCTTTTTGAGGAAACTCCATACTGTTGTCCAGAGTGGCTGCAGCAGTTTGCATTCTCATCAACAATGTAAGAGGATTCCCCTTTCTCTGCGTCCTCCCCAACATTTGTTGTTTCCTAAGTTGTCAGTTTTATCCATTCTGTCAAGTGTGAGGTAGTGGTTTTGATTTGTATTTCCCTGATGATGAGTGATGTTGAGCATTTTTTCATGGGTCTGTTAGCCATTTGTATGTCTTCTTTGGAGAAATGTCTGCTCTTGTCTTCTGCCCTTTTCTTGACAGGATTTTTTGTTTTTTGATTGTTCCGTTTGATAAGTTATTTGCAAATATCTTCTCCCATTCTGTAGGTTCCTTATCAGTTTTGTTGATTGTTTCCTTTGCTGTGCAGAAGCTTTTATCTTTATAAAGTCCCAGTAGTTCATTTTTGCTCTTGTTTTTCTCGTCTCTGGAGACATATCTAGTAAGAAGTTTCTGATGCTGAGGTCAAAGAAGTTGTTGCCTGCATTCTTCTCTAGGATTTTGATGGATTCCTATCTCACATGTAGGTCTTTTATCTGTTTTGAATTTATTTTTGATTATGGTGTAAAAGAGTGGTCCAGTTTCATCCTTCTGCATGTTGCTTTCCAATTTTCCCAACATCATTTGTTGAAGAGGTTGTCTTTTTTCCATTGGATATTCTTTCCTGCTTTGTTGAAGATTAGTTGGCCTTATAGTTGAGGGTCCATTTTTGGGTTGTCTTTTTTCTTTTCCATTGATCTCTGTGTCTATTTTTGTGCCAGTACCATGCTGTCTTGGTGACTACAGCTTTGAATATAGCTTGAAGTCTGGTACTGTGATTCCCTCCAGCTTTGGTTTTCTTTTTCAACATTAATTACTTTGGCTATTTGGTGTCTTTTCTGGTTCCATACAAATTTTAGAATTGTTTTTTCCAGCCCTGTGAAAAATACTGGTACTATTTTGATAGGGATTGCGTTGAATGTGTAAACTATCAGCCCCTTTATTCTCCTGAGTGATGACCCACTCTATATCCAGGTCTTCCTCTTTACTCTGGATGAATTAGAAAACTTCCTCATCTCAGGAGAAGTATATAGTCCGTTTTTCTCCATGTCAGTCATTAATATATTCACACCTCACAGAGTGTTATGTACAGTTACAAGCTAGTGACATTGTAGGTAAAATTGAGACTAATATAGAGAATCTATTCTAGTAATAGATAATTATAGCAATATAATGAATCCTTTTAAAAGTATTATATAATTATCCATACAATTAAGTTGTATTAATGGTCCCAGGAGGTAAGGTCAGAGTCCAATCAGTAATGTAACAGTGTCTCCTGAAAGAATTCAGAGATACCCAAAATATCTCTGAATGGGTATCTTTTAGTTTGAGATGTTTTATTTGCCTAACATTTTCCTGGGTGGGGGCTTGTGAAGACAGTTCCACAAAGGTGGTTAACAAATGTGATGGTTCCTCCAAAAACTGGGACTCCTAATGGTCAGTGTGGAATCTCTAAGTGGCAACAAGCATAGGTATTAAAACCTACCACACTAGGTCCTGCCTAAATGCAAACTCCAGAGGGGAGAAGATCCTTTAACACTGTAAGGTTAAGACCCACAAAATATCTGGAATCATGACCACAACTTCAGTGTTAACTGAAGTAGAAACTTCTTATACCAGAGAGCCCTGCCCGGGAACAAGATATATCACACCTGCATCAAAGGATACTGATCTACCAGGACAGGTCTATGACCTACCTGATGGTACAGATGCAGGCTAAGGTTTCTGCTCCCTGAATCCCTATGGGGGCATCAACAGGTCAGTCTCACTGGGGACACTCTTTCCAGAACCAGGGACTCTTTGGAATATTTAGGGATGTCCTGTGTAGACTGGGGTTAGACTGGCACCAGAATCTGAATCTGCTTCCATCTCGGAGAAAGAAAAATGAGTCATCCAGGGTCCTCTCCTCTCTCCATAGAAGGAATCTCCTTTGCAGTACCCCAGAGGGAGGCACTCCAGGTTCCTCATACTGTGGCAAAGAACACTGACAGAGCAAGTGACTAGATGCAAACAGATAGAACCCGATTATTTCCGTGACATTTGGTCATTAGAAAAACAGATGAAGAGTCATGATGCCTACCATCCAGGAACTTTTAGATTAGAGCAAATGGGTTCATTGTTGAATTCAGGATTGTGGAGTCAGTGTGAGGAAGAGGTGGTTTACAGGGGACCTTGCTTCAGTTGGGCCAGTTCCCTCTCTCTGTTGTGGTGTGAGCTCTGGTGTCACCCCGATGGGTCATCCATGGACCAAAGAGTTTTAGTAGCAGTAGTAGTAGCATTTATTTTACATTTTAATTAAGAATAAAGCTTTCTAATATAATTTTCCCTGAAGATTCTAAGCATTTATGTTAACTTCCTTTTCATTTTATTTTATGAATAGACAAGAGACAAAATAGATTAAAATAATATGAACACTGGCTGTTGAATTTCTTTGGGAAGGCTTAGGAATGACAGGCCTAGAAGTACCCCCAGAGGCAGGGACATCAGAGCCCACAGTCAGCTCCCCCCTTGCCCAAACCAGATCCACCCCCTTCTGAGGCTGTGTGCCGGTCTGGCCTGGCTCTGGATCTCCTCCCTTCCCAGGACAGATTAGAAGAAATCAGACTCTGAGGGGCTGTTCGTTTCATCTCTCCAGGGCTGGTGCTCACAATTCCCAAAACGCAGAATCCAATAAATGGGGCCAAAGGACTATATATTTTAGTGCCTTCATTTCTGGTTTTTATCCTTAAATCGTGTGCTTCACCATCCTTTTACCCAGAATCCTGTTTTCTGTTCCTGCAGATTCAGTAGTTGCTAAAGTCACAAAACATAAATATATGTATACATTATGACATGATTAAAGCAATCTAACTAATTAATCTCATAGTGTTAGGATTTTTTATTTCTGATTTTTAAATTAATTTTTGTTGACAACATTGAAGATACACTGTCTTAGCAGATATCATGTATAATAGACGTAGAATTATGTGTAGTCACCATGCTGGATCTCCAGAATTTATTCATTGCTTAACTGAAATTTTGTGACATTTGACCAACGTCTCCCACTTTGCCCTCAGCCATGTCCTAGAATCAAAATTCTACTCTGCTTTTAGGAGTTCAATATTATTAGATTTCAGATATAATTGAGATAATACAGTATTTGCATTTTGTGTGGCTTATTCCACTTAGCATAACATCCTCTGTGCTCACCCACACTGTCCAAATGGAAGGATGTTTTTCTTCTTTTTTTAAGGCTGAATTTTGTATAGATTGATATTATAGTATATTTGATATTTTATTTATGATACATAATATATTCTATAATACATATTTTAAATCATAAATAATGTTATAATGTATATAGCACATTTTCTTTAACCATTCCTCCTAGAAAACAGGGACACTACAGGAAAATGACTCTTCCTATTTGCTAGAATAATTAAATTTGAAGAAAAACGAAATAAAATTGGTAACACCAATGTGGAGGAATTAAAATGATCCTGTATTGCTAATGAGAGTATACAAAGTACAGGAAAACTGGCATTTCCTTGTAAACTCAAACATTTTTCCATCCTGTTAAAAACATGTAAGCCCAGGGGCGCCTGGGTGGCACAGCGGTTAAGCGTCTGCCTTCGGCTCAGGGCGTGATCCCGGTGTTATGGGATCAAGCCCCACGTCAGGTTCCTCTGCTGGGAGCCTGCTTCTTCCTCTCCCACTCCCCCTGCTTGTGTTCCCTCTCTCACTGGCTGTCTCTATCTCTGTCAAATAAATAAATAAAAAATCTCAAAAAAAAAAACAAACATGTAAGCCCAACAAAGAAATATCTCGGAACTACTAATCTACCCTTCCTTTCTCTATTTTTCTGTTCATCCATATTTCGAGCCTGTAGCATACAAACTTTAATTTTTTTAACCAATAAGGAAAAAGGAGATGAAGCACATAGGTGGGGCCCAGTACATACATCTTCATGGTTATTACAGGACACCTAGTGCCCAGCCTGCAGGGTTTTATGGGGATGACGTCACATCGTATGTGCAACATGGTGCACCATAACTTCCTGGTGAACAGAAAATCAGTGCTCTGGGGCGCCTGGGTGGCACAGTGGTTAAGTGTCTGCCTTCGGCTCAGGGCGTGATCCTGGTGTTAAGGGATCGAGCCCCACATCAGGCTCCTCCGCTATGAGCCTGCTTCTTCCTCTCCCACTCCCCCTGCTTGTGTTCACTCTCTCGCTGGCTGTCTCTATCTCCATCGAATAAATAAATAAAATCTTTAAAAAAAAAAAAAATCAGTGCTCAATCAACATTGCCGTAACCAACGTATACACGTTGCTTTCCAAATAGAGACTTGCTCCGACATGAGCGCTCACTAGCCTTCTTTCTGTAAACTTAAAAGTGCTGTGAAAGCATGTGGTCCTTCAGGATGGCGATGGTGGTCTTTGCTGGGAACCGACCGTAAACTCACAACAGTGAGAAGTAAATAGTAAACTCTTTCCTGGGAACTCCGCAGGAGTTGTTTGTGTTGACATAAGACGGAGAGTGTGGGGGGCTCAGGTGCCTGTGCCTGCGTTCTCCAGTGTGGCCACTAACCGTGGGTCTCCAGGAGCAGCGTCTGCACTACGAAGGAACTCATGACAGATGCCAATTCTCAGACCCCATTACAAACCTGCAGAATCACCGTTTCTTCTATGGAACCTGAACACCAAATGATTTCTATGCACATTCAAACTTGAAAGCACATCATTGCTTATCAGCCTGGGTTTCCAATCAAGATCCCAGGTGAGTTTTCAGAACCACCATCACCTGTGCCCTCTGCCAGAGTCTGTCTATTGGTCAGGGCGAGAGCATCAGTGCTGCTTTAACTCTGTGCTCCAGGTGCTTCTCAGGGAGACCAGGGTGAAGCACAAGGAGTCACGGATACATTTGTGAGAGCTGCTTTCAGTTGAAGAGAAGATACTAGAGTGTTCGGCCTTCCCTTGGAAGGGGCAGGTCAGTGCAGCCCACGTTCCCCATGTTATGGCAGGATCTGTGGCTGGCTGTGGGAGGGGAGGACATCTAAAACCAGGATGGAGAAACTCACATGTAAGTGTCCACATAGGAGCTCCTTTTTTCTGAATCTTTCCTGTGAGAAAGGAGAGGGTGGCCTTTTGTGCATTTCAAGATCCTTCTCCCTCTGAGCTGATGATAGCAGATGAAGAAGCTGTGCTATGATTTCTATACCTAGTATCACTATAGAAAGAAACCTAGAACAGAAGGAAGAGGCAGAAATGGCTGCTTCTTGGGTAAATCTTGTCTTGACTTAGCTTAGGGCTGTGTCTTTATTTCTTACTAAAAGGCCATGTATTAGAACTTGCAAACATTCACTTCTCTACTTCTGGTGGTCCTGCCTAGCAAATATGTTTGGACTACTATTTATCCTTTTAATGAGAGTCAAGTCAGCCCTTTAGGCTATTCCTCCCTTACATCCCCGTGCTGTCTCTCCATTCTCTCCAACTGGGTTTTCTATGCAGCATGAAGAATTCCTACCATGAATTCATGACCAGCAACTATTGAAATATTCCCTCTGTAACAGATCAAAATGGGGATGTGTTGATACCCAAGATTCTCACTGGAGATGGGTCAGGTTTTGGGACCCCAATAAAGAAGGAGAATATATACTATTGAGGTTCTCTCTGGGTGAGGCCTGAGTCTATGTAAACTAGATGAACATGAACAAATAAACCAGACAGTTGTCGGGCCCAGAATAAGTCAATGTTCTGACAGAGAGAGCCTTGTTGTCTAGATTGCTTCAATGAAAGACTATTTAAAAAATATTAAAGATTACAGGACATGGGAGCAATCTGCTGCTTGAAATTTCAGAAAATTCAGAAAACTGCTATATTTTCATGATTGGAATCATATAAACATTTGACTTTTTTAATTTTTGTAAGCATTATCACAGTGACGAGTCCTTCCTTGTGCTTCAGGCCACTGAAATCAATTTGTCTTATTACAGTTGATGTTAATTTTGTACACTTGGTTCAGGGTCTCTGCCAGTTCCCTGAGAAAATGAAGGCTATCACCTTTGTTTCCTGGAGATCCTAGTCTTTGCAAGTAAAGGTTATAAATTATTCCTTGTTCTCGTAATTTGCCATTTTATCTTTCATAGCATTACAGGCATTCTCTCCTTTATTACTTTTCTATTTTCAGGAAGAGGAAAGAAGTATAGTATAATTACTATATGTTCAAGTGTCTTAAAATTCTATATTGCAACTCATCACAAATGACAAATGACATCATTCCAAGGAAATAATCAGGCTTTTGTTGGTGTATAGAAGGAAGTATTCATGATGTTCTATCTTGACTTTAACCTTCCCCTCTGCTGAGATTATCTGTACCCTTCACTCTAGTTTAGTGATAATTCTAGAAACTAAGTGGCATAGAATCTTAAAATGAGACATCTATTCCTTATTTTTGATTCAGTAGTGCTTGGAAGTGAAGTTAAGGACCAGAACATTGAAAATGTTCCTACGTGTTCTAAAGTGGCCATCAATAAGAGCATTGGGAGAAATAATTTTCTATATCCTTCTATAATGTGCTCTCTTCTCTACTGAGCATAGATAGTGCTGGATTTCAAATTGAAGACTCTCCAGCAAGAGTCATGTTTCCTTTTTTTATAAGTAGGTCTTGCTATCTCTAGGCTGTTTCTGGCCTTTTTCTTTAGAAAAGGAGAGAACCCTGCCATATGAAGAGAAAGGAAACAATAGTCACACACCCAAGTAGGTGGGAATGAATGAAGCAGATGACACAGTTGAGGGTCAAAGAGAAAACAGCCTTAAAATGTGGTCTGGTGGCATTGGGTGGCTCAGTTGGTTGGTGT
This sequence comes from Ailuropoda melanoleuca, assembly GCF_002007445.2. NCBI lineage: Eukaryota > Metazoa > Chordata > Mammalia > Carnivora > Ursidae > Ailuropoda > Ailuropoda melanoleuca. The sequence goes on from NC_048229.1 coordinate 28,088,948, forward strand.
CTGACTCTTGATTTTGCTCAGGTCATGATCTCAGAGTTCTAGGATCCAGCCCCACATTGGGCTCTGCCCCCACTGCTTGAGGGTTCTCCTTCTCCCTCTGCCTCTCCTCCCACTTGCACATGCTCTGTCTCTCTCCCTCAAGTAAATAAATAAATCTTTTAAAAAAATAAAATGTGTTTTGGGGAGCTCTGCTTGAATGGAATGATCCTGGAAGCCAAGGTTTATTTTTCTGGTGGTCACAGAGGGACATCTCCTGTCTTGTTCTTCACATGCTCCTACATCCTCTAAGGACTTACCTTCTCTTCCAATGTCTTCCATGGCATTCATGGTGAAATCCAAAACTACCATCCCCAGGGCCAGTGAGAGGTATATGTGATCTGATTGCTGTTCCGTTGCTTGTGGAGGCATGTGAAACTGGGAGTTTCCAAATGGAGGCCCCAATGTCTTTTACTCCTCTCTTTTTTGGGGGGTGCACTTGTCTCCTGGAGACACACACACATTCTGGTACAACATCAGGAATGTGGGGTAGACTGACCCTTCCCTACCCAAACTTACATACAGCAGCTCTCCCCATGGAGGCTTCCCCATTGATGAGACCCTGTGGTCTTTCCTCAGAAATGTACCTGGGAGCTGCAGTGTTTACATTGGCCTAACAGTGGAATGAGTTGGGCCAGTCATTAAGACCAAATTGATGCTAGGCCTTATCATGGACTAAGTGACAGAATCTTTGAGGATGGGACCCTGGAGATGGTAGTTATAAAATCTCCCCAGGGGATCCTAACGACGCCAAAGCTGAGAATGACTTTTGTAAACATTGCTTTTCAAAATTTCATGTATGTATAGTGGTATCTGGCTAGCTCAGTTTGTAGTGCATGAGACTCGATTGTGGGGACACGAGTTCAGGTCTCTTGTTGGGTATTGAGATTGCTTAGATAAATAAACTTTTAAAAATCTCATGTATATACAATCCATTTGAGGTTCCCATTAAAAACAGATTTTCTGGCCCCACGCTCAGATACCACTACCTCCCGGGTCTGCATGAAGCCCATTAACTTGTGTTTTTAACAACCGTTGAGGTTGCTGTCCCCAGATGTCATTTCCAGTAGCACTGAGGAAGCGGAAGATCAAACCTGAGTCCCTTATTCCCAATCATTCTGTGTCAACACACATACTGCCCTTCCCCGTGAAGACTGACATCTCCCAGAAAGACGACCCTCTCTGCTCATCCCCTGCAAGCTGGGAAGGGACTAGATAAGGTTGTGTTGTCTGAGCAAGGCTCTTTGGGAGAAATAGCACGTGCTGATTCATGAAAGGAATGTTCATTGAGCACCTACTACATGCTCCATGTTTATTAGGAGGCCCTGGGCCCAGGACACTGTGCTGGGAATCTCACATACATTATGGAAGTTAATCTTTCTATAGCCCTGGGAATTGGGTATTATATGTTCATTATTCTCAGCAGCATTCGGATGCTGGGTATGCCTCCCTGGGATTGTAGAGATTGTTTCTCTTCTTTTTCATTATCATTAATCTTAAAAATAATGTTGTCCATGATAGCACAAATATAGAGAGCAGACTGGGAGAAAGGAAGGGTGGATTAGGGGCTCTGGGTATAATTTGGTTCATCAATCATTTGCATTTATGTCTTTGGTTAATTTTATGTGTGGACTGTGAATGGACATCCCAGGAATGGAAGGTGGGATGTTACATATTAATTTGGAAGCACTGTTTCAACCAGACATGTGAAACTGACTCCCTAAATATTTAGTCCTTTACTCTGCTTTATCCGAGCCTGGGCCTCAGGAAAGCGTGAACGCCAGGTTGGGCCACCCAGATGGAGCTGCCAGGAACTCTGTTCTCTGAGCTCTTTTGCGAAGGGAGACACAGAGACTGGCGGTGGAGCCGTGGAGGGCAATTTCGTGGTCTGAGCTCATTTTCTACAAAATCTGAGATGATAATTCTGTGTTAGGCTCTGCAACCCCCATTTAGGCAGAAGAACTATTACCGATGCGAATCCTGGGGCAGCTGAGGTTTGTCCACAATAGCGTTAGCCCCGAAAATGAATCCGGAATATAGGGTGTCAGAAGGTCGCTGGAGAGGTGGGACTGATGGGTGCCTTCTGCGTTCATACTGCACAGCGTAATGGTGGATGTCCAGTCCCTTACCCCCACCTGTTCTGGGTCCCTCTGCATTGTGGCAGGTGCTGTACTCAGGATCTTGAGGGGTTCACCTGCATTCTCTGTGTGTGCATGTGTGTCGTTTTGGCAATAGGGAAGGGAGATGATGTCAAATATTCTCGGTGTAATAATATTAGTCAGAAGGAGGACTGGTCCATCCATAGACTCTGGTCCTAGCTTGCCTGAACCACGAACTCAGACGTGTGAGCTTGGTTGAGATGAGATTCAGGTGTGGTGCTCTGGAGCCCCGGCTGGTGAAGGGAGGAACACACAACTGCAGGTTTGGGCCCAGAGAGAAGCTGTGTGCGCCCCCCAAGTGCTCTGTGCGCATGTGCAGCACTTGTTGGGTGTCTCTATCTGCGCAGGCGCTGTAGGAAGCCATTACCAAGGGTGAAGTCTGCGGAAGCGGGGGCAGAGTCACGTTGGTGTGTTGTGCGAATGTGCAAAAGTGAGCGGAGCGGGCCGGGGAAATCTGTCGCACTGGGTCTTCCACCGTCATGCAACGTTGGCAAGATGTTTAGGCCACTTGAGAAACTGGTCAAAATGAAAGGTAATACTGTGATCTTAAAAGGTGAAGTAATGTACATGGAAATTTTCAAGTGTTAATTTGACCATTTAATTTGTCTACTCAATTTGTTAGGCATAGGGAACCAACCTGAGTTGGTTGGGTCTCCCACTCGGTTTTGGCTCAGGTCATGATCTCTGGGTGGTGAGATCAAGACTGGCTACATTTGATTCTTATCAAAACTATGCAGGCTATAGGTCAGCTCTCTGGGCTAAAGGTGAACATTTTTGTTTCTGTTCCTCATCATTCACCCCAGACCAATTTTCTGTTCTTAAATACTTAAGGTTGTTGAAGGGCGAAGGGCTCATATTGTGTAACTTCTTCAAGGTGACACGGGTTGTAGAGCTATCTGCACCCATGCATTGAAACTGGTCCCTATCTGTCCCTGTGTGTAATTGTTACAGAAGGCCATTATTACAGAGTCCAGAGGGGACACTGCGGTGAATTAGTTTTGAGTAGTCAGTATGATCTGTTGGCTGGGTAAAGCAGTCAGGAACTGCATGATAGCCTGCATAGTTTTGGGCTTCTGGCAGAACTCTGCAGGTAGTCTGGTCGAGATTCCCTCTCTCTGCCTCCTTTGCCTCCCCCTCTTAATTAATTAGTTAATTAAATGAAAAAATATAAATAAAAATATGAATACATAAAATATAAGTAAATAGAAACATAGATAAAAATCAATCTACCTATCTTTAACAAATAATTAGTAGGGACGTCACACCTGTAGTAGCTTCAGGTGAGGTTTTTTTTGAGAGGATACGGAAGCAAAGCAAGGACAGTGTTTAATTCGGTATATCTTAAGTAGTTGCCTTATTTTGGAAAACTTAGTTGACTGTAATTCTTTGTTCTTAAGTTCATTCTCTTCCTTTCCAATGCAGTGACTGTGAATTAAGTTGTAATTTGCTTATAGAGGCTACCAGGGCATTAGAGCCACCTGAGTCAATGGCTTCGCTGTTTAATTTCTTTAACAGTGAAAATACAGTTGGTAGAATATTACTGATTTTTCTGCCTTTTTTTTTTTTAATTCATTTGCAAGGGTAGCTCAGTAATTGTTCACTCCTCGTAAAAATGCAGTCATGATGGTGCAACAATTTCACGTCCAGGAACCATCCAGTTAGGTCACATGTATATAAATCAAAGATCCACATTTCGTGATATGATGTGATAGCAGGAGACAGATACATTTAAGTATGTGAATGTGTAAAAAAGGAGGTGTTTCAACAAGGGTGTTATATTGACAGTTACCACCAGATAAGGTATTTTAGGAATACAGTAAATCCATTTCTACTGGTGTGAAAACACCACCTTTATATATGTAGCATTGGTTAAGGAAAGCAATTTGATTGACGGTAAGTTTGATATGACAATATTTATGTAAACATTAAAGGAAGTGCAAAATATTTTAGTTTGTGTGTGTGTTACACAATTTCAAATGGAACTTCACGTACCCTCTGAAATTGCACAAGAAGGAGGATACACCTCAAACTGATAAGCTATTATATCTGAAGGTCAAACTATTACTGACTGGGGGCAATGAAAGGGGACTTTTACTTTATTTAAATTAAAAATAAATAATTTTACTTTACAGTTAAAGTTATGCCTATGTGTAGATGTTTTCCAACTTTAACCAGTTTCCACACGTTTAGGAGCTAAAAAAGAATACTCTGCTGTTTATATGTCTGACTTTCAGTGGGTTTGCTGAGTTTCTGTTTAGGGTCCTGTAAGGTCAGTTTCATGAGGAATTGGATTTTCTCTGCAGCCTCTGGGGGGAATCCACTTCCAGGACCATTCAGGTTCTTGACAGAATCCATCTTTAAAGACAAATTGGAGTTTTCACATGAGGCGCAATACTTTATTCAGATCCGTGGGTGGAGTGCTTTTGAGTTCCTGGATGAGTCCAGGTTGACCTATTGAAACTGAAACAGATTTAGGTCAACTGTGTGGGAATCTTCTCTTAAGTGTGCACAAGGGGATTGTCTAGGGTTCCAGTGGAGATGGTTGTTCACAAGGGCAGCGGTTGAGGTGTCCTAGCAGAAGTTATAGTAACATGTCACTCTGCAGAGTGTTGTTTAGGGAACGCACTAGTGAGAAGGGCTGGTGTCAGTTCAAGTGCCCTGTAATCCAACTGACTACACAAAAAGGATGCTAAGTAGCACCCCATCATGGAGGAGTTTACTTAAACTGTATAATACATCCATGTTGATGTCCCAGGTGTTACAAGGAGAAACCGATGCAATAGATAAACTGTTGGAAATATAACCACACATTATTTAAGTCTGAGGCCACTGAGAAAATGAATTACTAGTTATATTATATCAGCGTTATCAGATGGGTGGTAGATACTATCCGTTGTCTACAGTTTTAATTAAGGTGAGGTAGGTTAATATTGGTAGTGGGATAATACATCATTCATTACCTATCAGTGTTAACACATTAAAACCCAATATGTTCTGTCATTAAAATATCTTAGGATCATACACAGAATAAATTATGCATTTCAAATCCACTGTATGATCCTTGTTGAAAATATAGATTACAAGCATTCAAGAAGCATTCTTGTTCTGATATAATGACCTAGGAGTCATAATTTCAATAATTTTCAGGCCTGAAGTAATTTTAAGGAATGTTGATGTACAATCATATGCCGTTTTAGGGAAGAGTTAGCTATCCTTTCCTGATATCTGGGAGGGTTTCTTCATTTCAGCCATATCAACTAATATTCTGTATGTCTGTCTATTGCTATTGTAAAGATACATCAGTATTTTAATGGATTGCCACCACATTTTATTTTTGACTTCTTAAGATTTTAATTCCAGTTAACATGAAGTGTTATATTAGTTTCAGCTGTGCAATGCAGTGGTTAAACAATTCCATACATCACCCAGTGGTTATCACAAGTGCAGTCCTTAATTCCCATCATGTGTTTAACCCTTCACCCTACCCACCTTCCCTCTGGTAACCATCAGTTTTTTCTCTATCCTTAAGAGTCTGTTTGTGATTTCTCTCTCTCTTTCCATTGTTCTTTCTTTGATCCATTGCTTTTCCGATTTTTCATTATAATAATTTTGATGTCTTTTCTCTTTTGCTATTTTCTCTCCTATTGTTGAGATTTGTACAAGCAGTTCCTGACTGCTTTACCCAGCCAACAGATCATACTGACCACTCGAAACTAATTCACCGCAGTGTCCCCTCTGGACTCTGTAATAATGGCCTTCTGTAACAATTACACACAGGGACAGATAGGGACCAGTTTGAATGCATGGGTGCAGATATCTCTACAACCCGTGTCACCTTGAAGAAGTTACACAATATGAGCCCTTCACCCTTCAACAACCTTAAGTATTTAAGAACAGAAAATTGGTCTGGGGTGAATGATGAGGAACAGAAACAAAAATGTTCACCTTTAGCCCAGAGAGCTGACCTATAGCCTGAAGAGTTTTGATAAGAATCAAATGTAGCTGACTGCTGTATTCTTAAAGGGCCTCATGACTGCCTGTACATCTCACCCGTAATTAATATTGAACTGAATGATAAGCACCAGAGAAATTGCAAAAATAGTTTTACAAGTAGAAATTTGAAGAAACATTTATGATCTAATACTTCCTGCATGACCCCTCCCCCTGAGCACTGAGCATATAACCACCAGCTTTATGCAACCGAAGTGCAGCTCTTTCTGCCCAGGGGTCCTGTGCCTCTGCTACTTAAATAAACTTACTAAGTTGCATCTTAAATATCTCAAGAATTCTTTCCCACTGGATGCAGTGTATGCTCACACAATAGTCTTGTTACCAGAAAAAACAAAAAACACCAAGATTGGCGGCTGGTTGTTCCAAAAGCTAATACTCAAGACACGAGTTTTTACGGGAAAGGAATATGAGCTTTATTCAGGAGGGCAGCCATTTGGGAAGAAGGTAGAGTCTTGTTCAAAAGCCACTCCAAAATTTCCGCCTGGTCCAACGAGTTTTAAAGGAGCTTGAGGCCAGTAATGGGTAAAAGAGGAGCCCGGTAATCTGTAACACGTCTTGCTGCTTGCAGACTCCACGGTGTCAGCTAGAGACGTTATTGTGGTTCTTTGAGGTGGTGCACTGGTGCCCCAGGGGAGGTTGTGCAAGAGGGTTCTGATCCAAGTCTTTCTAGGAAACAGTGCATGATCTATAGATCTACAAAGAGGTTTGGTTTATCAATCACACATGCTAAAGGTGCATGCTAATACCATTTAAAGACTGTGAAGTTGGGCAAAGGGGCGCTGGCAGGGCTTCTAGGTAGCTTAAAAAAGATCCTCTAGGTTTATTCTCTTGCTGCAAATGGAAGGATTTCCTTCTTTTGTGAGGCTGATTATATATGAAGAGTGAATGAGATGGCAGAACTCTGTCAGTGATCTAGCTAATATCAGACATTAACTTTTTATATTATGAAGAGTTGCCTGCCTGGTGTGGCAAACTGTTGTTTGATAAACATTTGCTCTTTCCTTTTTCCTTTGAATGTGCTTACCCCCTTTTGAAATTCTAAATCCGTATCCCCTTCTCAAGTGACAGTGGCATGTAAGCATCAATTCCCTGTCTTTGAGCCTTGTATCTTTTAGGTTCCCATAATTAAGAAATTATTTTTTTCCTTTTGTGAATCTGTGTTATAGCAGTTTAATTTATTAGACCAGCCAAAGAATTGAGAACAGATGAAGAAAAATAGATTCCTCTCCTAACATTCATTCTGTTGTTGAAAACTGACCTTTGTGCTTCAGACCCAAAATATAATGTGAGGACAGAGTTGGGGATAGAGAGGAACAACAGCTTTATTGCTTTGCTAGGCGGACAAGGCTGCAGCAGGTCAGGGCCTTCAAAACTGCAAGCCCACCCAGAGGAAGGGGCTGGGGGTTTTGTGGGGAAATACAGGATCTAGCCGGTTTCGACAGGAATTGTGTCTGTGCTGCCAGCCTTATTCACCAGGTTTTCAGAGTGGTACTGGATTCCTGGGGTGGGGGAGGGAGGAGAAAAAAAACAGAAGATGAAGGAAGGGGGAGGGGAAGGTTTCTGAAGAGAGGAAAAGGGATACTTAGTTTAATATCAAGCCTTGCTGACATTTTAATGCAGCCATTTTGATTTTTGTTCAACATTATGCTTTTAAGTGGTTTCACTTTGAGTCACCAGAATAACTGTATTAAGACCACTTCATATTTTATAGTGAGCACTCAATATTTTCTAGAATGGCTAAAATAAAGGAAAGGGATAACACCGCATTTCTGCGAAAATATTGAGAAATTAGAATTCTTTTATATTGCTGATGGGAGTGTAAAAAATACGTTCACTTTGGAAAACTGTTTGGCAGTTACTTACGAAAATAAACATTTGCCTGTTTAAGAGGAACATTTTACCATCCCTAAATATGTGTCTTCACCATAAGGATTATTTTCTGCTGGTTTTTTTATTTGTTTGTTTTTGTTCTTTTTGTTTTTGAGAGAGAAAGCGTGAGTGAGCTGGGGGGGGGATGGGGGAGCAGAGGAGAGGGAGAGAATCTTAAGCAGGCTCCTTGCTCAGCAGAGCCCGACCTCATGACCCTGAGATCATGACCTGAGCCGAAATCAAGTCTGACTCTCATCCAACTGAGCCACCCAGGCGCCACTAGGCTGTTATTTTAAAGACACAGCAGACAAAGGAAAAGCTCTGAAACCCAGTATGTTTACTTTTCTAAGACATATTTGCATTTATAAGGGAAAGCTCCATTTGTAAGGGTGTCTCCCTCTGCTTAGCAGAAAGAGGGAGAATGTATAAATCTCCGGAAACTCTGATCAGTGGAAAAGGCATGGATTTAAATCTGGATAACAATCATAGGCTTGGTTGCTGTCCTTTGCCTGGTCACCTCCCCCAAATGCTTCCCAATAGGATCACGTGTGGAGTTTCAAAACCGATCATTGCTGGTGCCCTCCTCCTCGGGTTCTGTCTGTTGGTATGGGTGGAAAGGACAGTGTCCTGTTAGTTAAGGGCTCCAGGTGATTCTAAGTGAGGCCAGGGATAAGCACAAGGGCTTCCTATTAATTTATGAGAGTTGAGTATAGGTTTTTGTGCAAGGAGAGGTAACAGGGTCTCTGCTCTGTGAGTCTGGGAGGGTCAGGTCTGTGCAGCACACGGTTCCTCTGCCGTAGCTGAATTTGTGATAGTGTGTGGGAGGGGAGGCCCCCTGAAAGCAGAGAAGGAAAAGTCAGGGATTGGTCTCCAAGTAGGAGCTCATAGTTTTTGAAAGGCTCTTGACACAAAGGACTAGGAATTTGGGCCTTTTCTGCATTTCAAAGTCCTGCTGTCAGGCAAGCAGTTTAGAGGTGCAGAGGCTCTGTTGGTGGCTTTAAAGGCATTTTCTCCTGATGCAGCTGTGATTTCTCCACGAATCTCTTCTGAGAAAGAAATCTAGAGGACGACATGAAAGAAGAAGAAATGGCCAGTTCTCAGGTAAGCCTTGCGTCCCAAGTCAGATGGTGTGTCGTCTATTTCTCCTGAAATTCCATTCGTTTAGAAATTACAAATATTGGTTCCTCTAGTTATGATGTTTCTGCTTTATCTTTTCCCCTAATTTTAAAACATTTTCAAAAATGATACCCAATATTAAGTCTTTAGAACACTCCCCCTCCCATATTCCAGAGCTTTCTCTCTAACCTGTCTTTCAATAGTCTATCAAACATTTGTCCCTTTGAATTAAAGTCCTGCAGATATCATAAATATTCCCTTGGTGACAGACCCACAGAGGAAGGCCTTGCGTCCCAGATACCTACTGCTGATGGCCTCCGGCCTTGGATATCAGTCAAGGAAAACATTTCTTATTAGGTTCCATCTAGATGCTTTTTGAGCTCTGTGTAGACCAGGAGTAAGAAATTGCATAAATAAACACAATGGATATGAGACCCAGAATAACTCAGCAAGTTTTAGAAAAAAAAGGGGAGGCTTGCTCTTTGGAATGTGAAAAAGATACTCTATTTAAATATACTAGATACTACAGAACATGGAAACTATGTGTGATTGAAAATCCACCGTATTTTCATAATACAATTTATTTTCTGATTTTGTTTGTGGGCACAAGAACACACCATTAATAATAAGTCCTTCAGTGTGCCTAAGGCACTGATATAAGTTTGTTTCCTTATAGCTCCTGTTACCTTCTTTTACTTGGGTTGGTGCTCTCTGACAGATTTCTCCGCTATGGAGTCTGTATTTTCCCCATTATCATTCTTAAGGATCTTAGATGGATTTACTGAGCGATATGCAGAAACCATCACATTTAAAGTAGAAACTTCTTTTTTCTGACTTGTTCTTGCTTCTAGTTTCTATTGAGAACAAAGGTAAAAGAAATGGAGGTAAACAAATTCGACTTGCGGACCCTTAATAAATACTTGAGATGGGCAGCGTAGGACATTCCATAAGGACTTCCCAACTGCCTTAATGTTAATGCTTCGCTAGAGGTAAAAAGCAAGCAGCTTGACAATAGCCAGGCCTCCGGGATCCTGTAAGTCCTCTTTAACATATGAAAATCCCTGCAGAAGCTTCCTTTATTTCTATCCCCCAACTTAAAACTATATTATCAATGGCTTCTCACAAGGACAGTGTAGGTCTTTCTGCCCAGGGATCCTGGCCCTGTGCTTTAGTAAAAACGCTTTTTGCACCAAAAATGTCTCAAGAGTACTTTCTTAACCCTTAGCTCGCTGGCCCCTGCCCATCAGTTTCCCCTGGACCGTGAAGGCTCTCACCTTTGTGTAGCAGAGATGCTGATTTCTAGGACCGGAGCTTCTAAGTCAGATCTGCATCTTGGAGGTTTTTATTTTACTCCACACTTAGGTCACAGAGTTACCCTTCTATTTACTTCCTTGTATTTTCAGAAAAAAAACAAAAATCTCTCTTAACGTGTTTGAGTGTCTTAAAACCCTGAAATATAGTAGGGTCACAGGTAGAAATTATACAAGGTAGGCTTGTGACACAGAGGAAACTTGATTTGCAGCCAATAAGGAGATCACACAGAGTAACTTCCGTGGGGGACAGTTTCCTTTCACTTAGGGTTCAGATGGAAATTCAGCAAGAGGGGTTTCATCATCTTATGTAGAGCTGGGCATATGGTCGCACATGAAGACAACACTTCCGTACATACTTTGTATGTTATGAAAGTGATGTGTATGCTCCTCCTTCCTTGGAGATTTTCATATTATAATGAGGTAAAAGTACCCTGGGTTACTGCTTGCTCCATCTACACGGGTCTGAGTCAGAGGATAATCTCCAACTGGGCAGGCCCAAGTGCTTCCTCAGGGCCGTTATAACTTTTTTTGGATAGTTTCTGTTTCCAACACAGGAGACTCTGCCTATGGGGTCTTTTGATTGAAGTAAAAGACAAAATGGAAAGAAGAGGTTAAGTAAAATGTGGGACAAAGGTTGGTGGGTACTAGCAGGTGAGCAGTAAAGGTCAGGTCATGGGTCTATCTGGTGACACTAACTCCCTCTTGATCTTAGGGACCACTGTGAACTCTTGTCGATGGCCACTTGGTGACTGTGGTATGTCTTGCAGGGACTGCTGACATTCAGGGACGTGGCCATAGAATTCTCCCAGGAGGAGTGGCGATGCCTGAGCCACACGCAGCGGGAACTGTACAGGGACGTGATGCTGGAGAACTACGGACACCTCCTGTTCTTGGGTGAGGATGACTCCTTCCAGATTTCCCAGGCCCCACTCAGGGTTTTCTTCCCTCCTGTGAAGACTGTCTCTTGGAAGATTCCTCTTTGTATGAATGGAATTCAGATCCAGGCAGAAAGGGAAATAAGTAGGAGTTTGTAAATGTAGAGAAAAAAATCTTCATGATTCTTTTTCAGCTTTAGCTTCCCCTTCCTTAGGGTAACTTCATCACTTCTGTAGATGAGTGGCAGTACTGAACATTGAGAGGCATAAAACGGTACTGCCCATATCTTAATCTCTAATTTTTATTCCTTATTATTGTATCTAGTACTTGGAAGGGGCGATCATGATGTGAATTATTTGAAACTCCTATATGTGTTCTAAAGGGGCTGTTGGTCAACAGTGTTTGAGAAATCATTTTCTAGAATTCTGGAATGTCCTCTCTTCCCCCACTGAGCAAAATAGTGGAATGAAATTTAGAATCTCCAGTAATATTCCTATTCATTTTTTCCAATAAACAGGTCTTGTTGTGTGGAAGCCAGACCTGGTCATCTTTTTGGAGCAAGAGAAGCAACTCTGGGATGTGAAGAGAAAGGAGACCGTAGCCTTCCATCCAGGTAGGTGGGAATGAATGAAACAGTTGACAGAGGGGAGGTCCAAGTCTGAAGGAGGAAGACAGACCTTAAATTCTAGTTTGAGTAGCTGTGCTTGAATGGAAATTAGTTTTAGAAGCATAGTTGAATTTCTCCCCCTCTCACAGAGGGACATCTGCTAGCCAACATTATCAAGCTCTCTAGGGATTCTCCTTCAGCTCCAGTGACGGTCCATCACATGCACAGGGAGGGCCAGGAGACTCTCCTTGGAGTGGGAGGGCCTCCTTAATCTTGAGAGCTTCTCCATTGCTGTGAGGGCCCTGGGGAAATCTCCCTATTTCTGAGGAACTCTATGCTAAGCCCTTTGTAAGTTCTGTTTTTCATCATGTGAGAAGTGTGGCAGGGTAGTGGTTGGCATATTGCAGTTTGGTGTAGAAATCACAGAACACTGGAGACAGACATGGAATGTTTTCTGGTTTATGCTCTCTCATGTTATGGAGGCTTTAGTCTTAATGGTACATGATGGAGACTCAGTAAGTTCATCAGGTAAAAAAACCACCTTCCTAAAATGGAAAGTCTACTCCTTTATTTCACTATAAAAGTTCATTTTTCTCTGTATCAACTAAAATTAGAAATTTCCACTATGCGTGGTGGTAAAAGAATTTCTCAGTAGTGAAACAATTTAATGGATCAATCTGAATCGTAGAATTTCTATGTAAATTAGTGCCTTAGGGGAGCTAGAACATTTGCAATTCAGAACTTGCAGGCTATAATAAACTCTGAATTGTTAATCTTATTTATTTATAATCACATCATTTTATCATCTTGTGTTATATGAAGTTCTTTGACTTAGTCAAGTGTGTTTTCACTTTTTAGTTATATGTCAGATTTGTCTCTGAATTTTTACATGAAAATTTATGATATAACGTAGGCATTTGCTTAGAAGAAGTATGGTGGATAATTGGTAAAATTCCCCTTTAAAAAAAAAAAGTCTTGTTTATAAATTGAATTTTAAATTGACAGGAAAAATTAACCATTAGCCTTTTCTTCTACTTTCCTCAGAATATATCTGAATTTTATCCCAAATATTTATTTTTTAAGAAGTGATTGTTGGTACATTTTTACAATTTTCATGTTGTTTTTTATTTCAAAATGAAAGGTTTTCGTTTGGGTGCTTGGTTCTAAAGAATGGATTATAGCCTTGCATTCTGTACAAGAGTAGAGGTATATTAATAACACAATACATTTTTAATGTCTTTTAAGTACTTAGTCATAAAATTTTCCATTAAAGCTTTTCATGGTTGTATTAACGAATATTCTTTACAAGCTTACTGCCAGTGCCAATAATTCAAAATGCTTGTTTTTTCATCAGTACACAGTCACAGTCTGAAATTATAGTTATATAGAAGGTTTCCTTTTAAAATTTACCTATTTTTATGTTGACATCTTTTGGTGACGCTTTGTCTTATTCTGGCTTTTCAGTTCTGTAATAATGTGCTTCCTTTTGTATGGGACCTTCCACAACATTATTTAGATGTGGTACCATTTTTACCTCTGTATCTTATTATAGGATGACAGTTGTCAACTTTGTACATTTCAAGACAGTGTAAGTTTAACTTAAATATGAATCAGCTTTATGCCCTTTACTAATAAAATTATGTATTTATTTGTACAAATACCACCCATACATATTTGATTGTGAGTCATCATGTGTATTTCTTTCCTTGGTTAGTGTTCAGTGAGTATTGTATCCTGTGTAGGCGAATCATCATAATAATTTAATTAATTTCATCACCCCTTCTGAATGTATACCCTCTATGCATGAGAGACACACTTTCTATGAATTGAAAGCAATCTTTAAACAGTTTATACCTCTATCATCTTTACATATTTAATTTTATCCTTAATTGTGGTGTTATACCCATGGTACACTTTGATTCCATTCTCATTAACTTTTGTGTCTTCTGTACGTATTTTCATTGTGGTTACCTTGGAAATTGCTTAAAATATGTTAAAGGCATAACAAACAATTTTAAACCGATAACGTCAGTGGCATAGAAAACTCTTCTATGTATCTCCACTCCTGCACCCACTTTATGTTACTGGTATCGCAAATTCTGTTTTTAATGTTGTGTACTTATTTACCCAGATTTATTATTTTTATGCTTTTATTTTTTAAAAAATTCTGCAGCAGAAATAAAAGTGACTTGTGCTACCTCATTAGAGCACTATAGATTACTACAATTGTGTAAATATTTATGTTTAGCAGAGAGTGTTATGTTGGCCTGTGGTTTCACTTACTGTCTAGAATCCGTTTATTTCACTTAGAAAGACTTCCTTTAATCCTTCTTGTAGGACAGGTCTGGTAAACTTAGAGGGGTTTTTACTTAGGAAAGTCTTCATTTCTACATTCATGGAAATCAGTTTTGCCAGATAGAATATTCTTGGTGGTTATTTTTTAATCTTTCAGTACTTGAATATATTGCCCCGTGCACTTTTTCCTGTAAGGTCTACTGCGAATCCCACTACTAATCTTACAGGAGCTCTCTTGTACAAGATGAGTTGCTTTTGTCATGCTGTTCCAAAATTCTATTTTCACTCATGATTTTTCATAGGTTAATTATGTGCCACTGTATTCATGTCTTTTTTTTTTTTTGAGATTTTATTTATTTATTCGACAGAGATAGAGACAGCCAGTGAGAGAGGGAACACAAGCAGGGGGAGTGGGAGAGGGAGAAGCAGGCTCATAGCAGAGGAGCCTGATGTGGGGCTCGATCCCATAACGCCGGGATCATGCCCTGAGCCGAAGGCAGATGCTTAACCGCTGTGCTACCCAGGCGCCCCGCCACTGTATTCATGTCTTAACATGTATCCTACTTTAAATTTACTGAGTTTGTTGAATTTGTCCCTTTTTTCCACATACATGGGAAGTACAAGTCTTTAGTTTTTCATGTAAACCCTTGGCCCCTTTCACTCTCCTCACCTTTTGGAGTCCCCTTAATGTATATATTGGTCCATTCGTTGATGTTCCATGTCACTTAGACTCTGTCCTTTTCCACATTTTCTTTTGTCCTTTCAGTAGATAATTTAAAACAAGCCATCTTTAAGTGGTCTGATTCTTTTTCCACTTGATTAAGTCTGTGACTGACCCCTTGTTGTGTTTTTAAATTCAGTGATTGTACTCTTCAGCTCCCAATTTCTGATTGATTGTTGTTATATTTCCTGTGTCTTTGGATTTTTATTTTGGTCATGCATTGTTTTCCTGATAACATTTAGTTACACTATTCATTTTCTCTTCTTTCTCCATTAGCATCTTTGTGATGGTTATTTGATTTCTGTGTCAGACTATTAATAGTTCTTTATTAATTTAAGGCCAGTAATTTTGTTCCTCTGATTGGGACACATTTTTCTGTTTCTTTTTATGCCTTGTGATCTTTTGTTGAAATTAGGTAATTAAAAAGAAAAAAAAAAAAACAGGCTCCTACCATGTATTCTGAACTTGGTTGGTTTCTGCAGGAGAGCAGATATATTAGTAATTTCAGGGGCGTGTCAGACATATTCTATATTCTCTCCATTTATATTGTCTCAATTTTTGTAATTCCCCAGTTTAAAAAATTGTAGTTCACATTAGAGCCTTCCTCTGTCTTCAACTGTGTAGTGTCTCCATTGTTTGAACCTTTTCTCTGAGCAACCATTACAGGACATTCAGAGGGTGCTCTCATTCCTTCTGCCTTCCATGTCATGCATGACAAAAACTATTCCAGCAGGTAGTAAGAAAGAAGCCAGACCAATGAAGCCTTGAACATACAGGTCACTCATTTGTTTCTCTCCTGAGGGGAGGTAAGAGTTTTCTTCCAGTGTTGCCATGGAGTGTCAGGGAGGGTGAGCCATTTTTGCGGCCAAGTCACAAACTTGCCTTGTCTCTTCCATGTGGTTCTTCTTCATTTGTACTTACTTGGGTGTGCTGTGTTCTAAATGGCTTCTGGAAGACTCTTAAAGGTAATTTGGTCCATTTTTGTCTCCATGATGGAACAAAACCCTGGTGCTTCCTTTTTGTCCATTGATAATGTACTATAATATGTATTAATTTTTCACATTAGAATTTTAATGTATATGTATATGAGTACAGTGAGTGGTATCACTTATTTTGTATCTTTTAGTTGTTTGTGTCTTTCCACAACACCATGGGCCTATTGGGAAAGACAGGCAAGGAAGATTTATTTTTTGGAGTGGTATCCAAAGATGTGGAAGTATCTATTTTCCATAATTACCAAAGTATTTCTAAAGAGGACAAAACTTACCAATGTAATGAATCTGGGGAAAATGTCAATCAAGTGTCAAATACTAGTAAACATCAGAAAACTAAGTTTCCAGAGAACCACTATCATAGTGGGAAAGTCTTTTCAAAAAGCTCAAATCTTATTGTTCATCATTATATCCTTAATCAAGTGAAAACTTATAAAGGTAGTAAGTGTGGCAAGCCTCTTAACTGGTGTTCAAGACTCACTCAACATCAGACATTTCATAATGGGAAGAAATGTCACAAATGTAAACAATTGGCAAAGTCTTTAGCACTCAGATATTATCAATATATGGTAATACATAGTGAGCAAAAATGCAGACAAATGTTAAAAAAAATGTGGCAAAGTCTTTAAGCAGAACTACAAACTTTCTGAACATTAGAGCCTGCATACTGTATGAAGCCCTAGAAATGTAAAGAACGTGGCAATATTTAATTAATAATCAGAAGTATTCAGCATGAAATTATATATACTGGGGAGACATCTTAAAATGTCAAGAATGGTGATAAATTCTTTACCTGGAACTGAAACCTTACTCAACATCAGAGCAAGCATACTGGATAGAAATGTAATGATTGATGAACAACCTCTGTTTTTAATATAGAGTTCAGAAAAAAAAGAACCTTTATAAGGGACAAAAATATTAAAGATACAAATAATTGGCAAAGTATGCAATAGAAAGGCAAGTCTAAAATCAGAGAAGGGGTGCCTGGGTGGCTATCTTTGTTAAGCATCCGACTCTTGGCTTCCGCTCAGCTCATGATATCGGGGGCTTGGGATCTATCTGCAGGTCAGACTCCATGCTAAATGCTTGGTATTCTCTCACTTCCTCTGTCCCTCCTCCTGTTCTCTATTTCTCTCTCCAAAATAAATAAATAAATCTTTACTAAATAAAGAAAAGCAGAGAAATCACAGCAGAAAGTAGAAGTCAGTACCACTTTTCAGACATGATTCTAAATCAGAGTATTTATTATTGAAAAAAATCCAAATTTAAATGACCTAGATCGATTACATTATAGCCTTGGACAGGGCTGGCATGAGCGGCACCAGCCCCCACCAGAACTGAAAATGTGTTTGTAATTTTTGAGTTCCCAAACTACAGAATTCTCAGAATTTTAAAATTTTTACCCTATATTTTTCTTTGCTTATGTTGCTTTTGTGAGCATATAGAAGAACACAGAGGTTTATGGTTTTGATGTGCACAGAGTGCAATATGCTATATTATGTTAAAGATGTATTTTGGAGTTAAAGAACTAACTAGGAATAAGTGTGTTTGTGTGTGTGTGTGTGTGTGTATGTGTGTGTGTGTATAGCTATATTTTCAGAAGGAAGGGGAATACTGGATCCAAAGAGATAATTACCAAATTTAAAAATTGATGATTTCCTAACAAAAACAGATTCATAATGGGAATAATTTTCTCTACATAGCTTTGTATTTATTTTGCCTTAATGTCATGTATGTTGTTTTGAGAATCTCCCCATGCAAATCTTACCTTGTCTACCTGGCTATGACTCACATAGGATGTACTTTGTTTTCCTTCTTCCAGTGTTCAGGAACTTTTTCTTATATGACTTGCTCAGGAATTTTATGATTAGATTACAAGAAATGACATGGCATTCAACGTTAATTTGAATGTGGGCGTAATCCTACAGTGATCACGTTAAATTCCAGGTGGTTTAAGTGACACGTTTCACTCCTTCCCTCTCAAATGGAGAAGAACATTAAGTAAGATTTCTGTAGTTGTTGTTCTTTTCCCTTCTTGGAAATGACATTATCCATGTTATTCACATTACTGCAACAACTCGATAGGTGAAAACTTCAAGACTTAATGAGTCATGGGTTGTTTTAACATTTATTTGAAGGGAATAAACATGGGATAGTAGTGAGTGCTGAGTAGATGTTCTAGTTTAGGAAGAAAACATTCTATTAGGAGTCTTGATGTGGTCCAAAGTACGAGGTGAAAAATATATAGGTTATAGTGGTGAAACGAAATCCTTAAGTGGGGAGAGGACACTTGTCCAAGGCTGCACTAATGACTCCAGATCTAGAAATATGAATTTTACTTGTTTTCTTTCCAAATCATCTTCAATTCTGTCTCCTCATCTCCATTCCGATGACATATGAATCACAGCTGTCCTTCTTTCCTGTGTTGTGGACACCCCACTTTTCACTGCTCTCCCCGTCCCACATAAGCCATGCATGCCCTTGTAGGTTCTTATGAGTAGCTTGGAATTTTTGAATTCAATGAGAAATGGTTGGTAACTGGATCACTTGAAGCCATATCTGAGCTTGAAATACAATGTTGTCACCACTTCACTGTAAGAACAGGAAGACACCATCAGTGGGCCCCAGGATTACCTCAGGCACTTGGTACTAAGGAGAGTTGTGAGGACAGATAAAATATGATGGTGTATACTTCTATAGGAAGGTAAGTTCTGCTAATAGAATATGGAGAACTGAAATGTGAGGACAGATGTGTTAAGGAGCTCCCTTTGGTCACTGCAAGGTCTTAGGAAGCTACTTGTGTTGAGCAAATGTGACAGAGATGGGGATTTGGGGTATGTGCTCATTTTCCAGGATTGCGGGGAAGTCAGATCCATTTCTCCTTATTTAATCCATTTCCTGGTTGTACTGAGGACCAGTTGCTGTTGGATGACAGAGATAACTGTACTTTCCCAGGCCCAGACGCATGGTGGTGGGTGGAGAGGGGATATTGGATGGTTTAAACATTGTGGGCATAGTTTGACGATTTCACGTGTCACATGACAGAGTAGATGTTCAGGATGAAGAAAGCTGCTGGATAGTAATATGCAGGACCAGCAAGACGTGTGGTGGATCCACAAAGCACTGGTATCCCAGTGCTGTAATCCCAACATAA
The DNA here is from genome assembly GCF_002007445.2 of Ailuropoda melanoleuca. Lineage (NCBI taxonomy): Eukaryota > Metazoa > Chordata > Mammalia > Carnivora > Ursidae > Ailuropoda > Ailuropoda melanoleuca. Next base: position 28,108,097 of record NC_048229.1, read on the forward strand.
GTCTGATGCATAATACATGGGTGGCCTCCCAAGGATGCTGACCCACGGCTGGCAGGGATCCCCCTCACTTCCACTCAGCTCCATGATGAGTCTAGTCCTGTGCTCTGGACCATGTGCAAGACACTGATTCATTGGGAAGCAGGTCACCAGTCCCTGTCAGTGAGCATCTATGCATCAAACAGTCTACCCAGTTTTTAGGCTGGATGTCCCTATGTTGTTTCTTTTTGTTTGTTTTCACAGGCCATGCTATGCGTATACCTGTCCTGACCTGAGTAGAGAGAGGATTTTTATCAGTTGTAGAAATTGATAAAATTTAGTTGGGTAGCATGTCACACTCCCATTTAATATTGGACCAATTGAAGGGTAATAATTCATTTTGCAGTGCCTGTTACTTTGTGGTCAGCTCTACCGTGAAAAGACTGCCGTGTATGTATAGAAAAGAGGATGTGTGTTTTGTGTTACGTACACAGTGAGTAGGTGGACACTCAGGTCGAATAGAATGGCTCAGACACCCTAGAGTGTACTCTCATTTTTCCCTTTCTTTTCTCTGGTGTTTTCCACCCCAGCTATTGTGATTATACTTGTTCTCTCATGGCCGTAAGATACCTGCCCCACCACCACGCATCAGACCATGTTTAAGTCAGTAAAGGAGGCGGTGTAAATCTGATAGGACTTAAGAAATTTGATTTGAAGCCTTTCTGTTTTTATTCAGGGAGGTCATCCTCCCCAGGGCACTACTCTCTCCCTGTCATTCACCAGCACTCTGTCACAGTTGCCCATCTAAGTTCAAAGCTATAACTGTGGCACAGGTGGACATTTAAGATGTTTGCGAATGTCTCTTGTTCTCTGAACTTCTTCCCAGCATCTGACAGAAAGGCCATCATACTTTGCCTTGAAACCAGGTGTTACAAAAATCCCCCCAAATTTAGAGTATCCTTAACCTTAGTGCACGGTTCTCTTATTCTGCGTGTAAATGCAGTGCTGATGAAGGGCTGCTGAAGCCTGCCATTATTTATGGTCTTACGGTAAAATCGTCAAATACAGCATTATCGTGAGAATGCTATATTCAGTCCCATTTTAATATATAACATGTATTAATGTCCTTATGCATTTCATGACTTACTTGATAAAATATTTACGTAAGTTCTTTTTTTTTTTTTTTAAAGGTTTTATTTATTTATTCGATAGAGATAGAGACAGCCAGCGAGAGAGGGAACACAAGCAGGGGCAGTGGGAGAGGAAGAAGCAGGCTCATAGCGGAGGAGCCTGATGTGGGGCTCGATCCCATAACGCCGGGATCACGCCCTGAGCCGAAGGCAGATGCTTAACCGCTGTGCCACCCAGGCGCCCCTACATAAGTTCTAATTCACTTTAATTTAGATCATTTCTGTTGAGGAGTGTGAACAAAAGTGTATTTGGGGGCGGGGCGCCTGGGTAGAGCAGTCGTTAAGCATCTGCCTTCGGCTCAGGGTGTGATCCCGGCGTTCTGGGATCAAGCCCCGCATCAGGCTCCTCTGCTGGGAGCCTGGTTCTCCCTCTCCCACTCCCCCTGCTTGTGTTCCCTCTCTCGCTGGCTGTCTCTTTGTCACATAAATAAATAAAATCTTAAAAAAAAAAAAGTGTATTTGGGGTGATCCCAGGAAGCTCAAGGAGGGTATTGAGAGAAAGGAGAGATGGAAGAGGAGGAAGCCAAGACAGACTCTGTTAGAGTCAGATTCATTTATGAATAAAGGAAATGTGTGTCGTGTGTTCATGTGTCACAATAGTAACGTGACCACAAGCGTGGATATTTCTAAGAGTGACTCATCTGTGGATCACTCAGGATTGACTTGTGACTTAGTTCCTGCAGAGGTCGTCAAATTTAGCCTGTGTCAGAATCACCAGGAGCGCTGGTAAATCTTGGATTGCTGTGCCTATCCCCCCATTACCATGTCAGTGGTTCTAGGGTGTAACCACCCAAATTTCCTTTCCTGTATGTTCTCAGGTGCCTGTGTAGGGAACAGATGTTGAGAACCCATGTGTGGGGACACATTTATAGGTGTGTTCTTCAGGAAGGGTATTAGCCTGTGCAAAATGTAGTCAGATACACAAGTGTGTAGTCTTGGTTCTCCAGGTGAAAGTGGACTCGTGTGTGCTGGGCCTTTCCTGTGTTTTTACCTTGGATGCCTGATCTGTGTGTCTTGTTCTTAGTAGTCAACCAAAGAGCCATGCAGGCTACATATGTGTGTTTTGGGGTGGAATTTTCACTTTGAGATCTCATAGAGGATGTTCTGTGTATAGATTTCTGGGCGAATCATTGAGTGTCAAAGAGGAAAGAGAATCCAATCATACATCACTTGTTGTTTCCTGACTTGTTAATTTTAGCCATTCCAACTGGTGTGAGGTGGTATCTCACTGAGGTTTTGATTTACGTTTCCCTGATGCTGAGTGATGTTGAGTATTTTTTCATGTCTCTGGGGGCCATTTGTAGGTCTTCTTTGAAGAAATGTTTGTTCATGTCTTCCACCCATTTCTTGACTGGAATATTTGTTTTTTGGGCTTTGAGTTTGAGAAGTTCTTCATCAATTTTGGATATAGCCCTTTATCTGATATGTCATTTACAAATATCTTCTATTATGTGGGTTGTCTTGATTTTGTTGACTGTTTCCTTTGCTATGCAAAAACTTTTTATCTGATGAAGACCCGCTAGTTGATTTTTGCCTTCCTTTCCCTTGCCTTTGGAGACGTGTCTAGCAAGAAGTTGCTGTGGCCGAGGTCATAAAGGTTGCTGCCTGTGTTCTCCTCTAGGATGTTGATGGATTCCTGTCTCACGTTTAGGTCTTTCATCCATTTTGAGTCTACTTTTGTGTACAGTGTAAGGAAATGGTCCAGTTTCATTCTTCTGTATGTGGCTGTCCAATTTTCCCAGCACCATTTGTTGAAGAGACTGTCTTTTTTCCACTGGATATTCTTTCCTGCTTTGTCGATGATTAGTTGACCATACAGTTGAGGTTGCATTTCTGGTTTCTCTCTCCTGTTCCATTGATCTGTGTGTCTGTTTTTGTGCCAATACCCTACTGTCTTGATGATTATAGCTTTGTAATATAGCTTGAAGTCCGGAACTGTGATGCCTCCAGTTTTGCTTTTCTTTTTCAACACTCCTTTGTCTATTTGGGGTCTTTTTAGGATTATTTGCTCCAGCCCTGTGAAAAAAGTTGACGGTATTTTGATAGGGATTGCATTGGATATGTAGATTGCTCTAGGTAGCATAGTTTTTTTTTTGTTTGTTTGTTTTTCTTTTTCTTTAAGATTTTATTTCTCTGACAGAGAGAGATACAGCGAGAGAGGGAACACAAGCGGTGGGAGTGGGAGAGGGAGAAGCAGGCTTCCTGCTGAGCAGGGAGCCCGATGCAGGGCTTGATCCCAGGACCCTGCAATCATGACCTGAGTTGAAGGCAGATGCCTAACGACTGAGCCACCCAGGCGCCCCTAGGTAGCATAGATATTTTAACAAAATTTGTTCTTCTAATCCATGAGCATGGAATGTTTTTTCATTTCTTTGTGTCTTCCTCAATTTCTTTCAGAAGTATTCTATAGTTTGCTGAGTACAGATCCTTTGCCTCTTTGGTTGGTTTTATTCCTCAGTATCTTATTGTTGTGGGTGCAGTTGTAAATGGGATCAACTGCTTAATTTGCCTTTCTTCTGTCTCATTGTTAGTGTATAGGAATGCAACTGATTTCTGTACATTGATTTTATATCCTGCCACTTTGCTGAATCCCTGTATGAGTTCCAGCAATTTTGCCATGGTGTCTTTTGGGTTTTCCACATAGAGTATCATGTCATCTGCAAAGAGTGAGAGTTTGAATTCTTCTTTGCCAATTCAGATGCCTTTTTATTTCTTTTTGTTGTCTGATTGCTGAGGCTAGGACTTCTAGTAATATGTTGAACACCGGTGGTGAGAGTGGCCATCCCTGCTGTGTTCCTGACCTTAGAAGAAAAGGTCTAAGTTTTTCCCCACTGAGAATGGTATTGGCTGTGGGCTTTTCATACATGGCTTTTATGACATTGAGGTATGTTCCCTCTATCCCTACACTGTGAAGAGTTTTAATGAAGAAGGGATGCTGTACTATGTGAAGTTTATCTGGTCCAGTGTGTCATTCAAAGCCCTTATTTCCTGGTTGATCCTCTGCTTAGATGATCTATTTCAGTGAGGAGGGTGTTAAAGTCCCCTACTATTATTGTATTATTGTTGGTGTGTTTCTTTAATTTTGTTATTAATTGGCTTGTATAATTGGCTGCTCCCATGTTAGGGACATAAATATTTACAATTTTCAGATCTTCTTGTTGGATAGATCTTCCTGTTTAATTATGATATAGTGTCCTTCCCCATCTCTTATTACAATCTTTGGTTTAAATCTACTTTGTCTGATATAAGGATTGCCACCCCATCTTTCTTTTGATGTCCATTACCATGATAAATGGTTTTCCAACCCCTCACTTTCAATCTGGAGGTGTCTTTGGGTCTAAAATGACAGCCTATTGATGGGTCTTGCTTTTTTATCCAATCTGATACCCTGTGTCTTTTGACTGGGGCATTTAGCCCGCTTACATTCAGAGTAACTAATGAAAGATAAGAACTTACTGCCTTTGTATTACCTGTAAGGTGACTTTGTCTGTATATTGTCTCTCTTCCTTTCTGGTCTATGTTACTTTTGGGTTCCCTCTTTGCTTAGAGGATCTCTTTTAATATTTCTTGTAGGGTTGTTTGGTGATCACAGATACTTTTAGTTTCTGTTTGTCCTGGAAGCTTTTTATCACTCCTTCTATTTTGAATGACATCCTAGTTGAATAAAGTATTCTTGGCTGCCTATTTTTCTTATTTAGCACCCTGAATATACCCTGCCAGTCCTTTTTGGCCTGCCGGTTCTCTGCTGATCTACCAATCTAATGTTTCTACCCTTTTAGGGTACAGACCTCTTATCCTGAGCTGCTCTCCAGATTTTCTCTTTGTTTCTGAGAATCGCCAGTTTCAGTATTATGTGTCGCGGTGTTGATCTGTTTTTATTGATTTTGAGGGGTTTCTCTGAGCCTCCTGGACTTTGATGTCTCTTTCCTTCCCCAGATTAGGGAAGTTCTCTGCTATAATTTGCTCCAATATATCTTCTGTCCCTCTGGCTCTTTCCTTTTCTAGGATCCCAATTATTCTAATATTGTTTCGCTTTATGGTATCACTGATCTCTCAAATTCTCCCCTCCCGTTGTTTATCTCTCCTTTTCTCACCTTCTTTATTCTCCTTCGTTTTGTCTTCTATATCACTAATTTTATCTTCTGCCTCATTTATCCTAGCAGGTAGAGCCTCCATTTTTTATTTCATCTCATTAATAGCCTTTTTAATTTCCACTTGGTTAGATTTTAGTTTTTTTATTTCTCCATGAAGGGATTCTCTAGTGTCTTCTATGCTCTTTTCAAGCCCAGCTACTATCTTTATAATCATTATTCTGATCTCTAGTTCCAACACCTTACTTACGTCCATACTGATTAGGTCCTTGGCAGTCAGTACTGCCTCTTACTCTCTTTTGCGGTGAGTTTTTTTGTCTTGTCATTCTTGCAGAAAGTCGTCACTTTTCTATTTGTAGATTTGCAGCCATTTTCTTAGAGTTCCAGTTGAGTTTTCAGTTGCTAAGAATTATTTGATAGCTTTTTAGCTGAATTCCCAGAACCAGACAAAACTAGGGTCTCCTACTCTTCTGCTGTCTTGGACTCAGTCCCCCAAACTCCTTTAGTGTTAAAGGTTTTTCTGTATAATACTTATATTGCCATGCTGGTTGTTTGATTGGTCATCACTACATGGGGTGTTTTTTTTTTTCTTCCACTTGTTTCCTTCTGTTTTAGTTCTAGTTCTATGAAAATTCCAGTGCAGTATATTCAAACAACATTTAGTGTTACTAGGAACATTCGGTGTATTTATTTTTAATATTCTAATGGTGATATTGGTGTTTGAATTTACCAATTTTTTATGCTTTTCATTACACCCAATCATTTTTTTATTACTTGTTTCTTATGTTTTCCTGTTTACATTTTCAGAAAATAATTCTACGTTTCATTCTTTTTCTGTAAACTTTGTATACTCAGTACCATATTGCTTTAGTAAGAAATTAAGGTATTCTTTTTTAAAGAAACATGCTTTTTAAATCTAGTCCGTGTGAAATTGCATCCTACCTTAATTTCAAGTTGTCAGTATATGTACATTATGATGTTTACTTCTTACATTTATTTTTAATGATGAGGTTTTTTAAAAAATAATGTGTAATGTGTGGAAATCATAAGTAAAGAGCTTAATGGAATTTCACAAACTGATCACATCTCTAAGCCACTGAGATCACAAAACAGGATATTGTTTGTCCTCCTGAGCTCCCCAGTAACTTTCCCCAAAACTCAGCAGTCCTTTAATATATAAGGCAAGAGAGTGCTGTCCTCACTTTTGACCTTTATGTAAAAGTAATCAGGCAATGGGAGCTCTTTTGTATTTGGCTTCTTTTCTTTCCATCATTTGTGAATTTATCTGTATTTACTGTATGTTATTGTGCCTCATTCATTAGAATGGATGGATCCAATGCTGCTTGAATGTCACCCAACTGCATCATTCTACTGTTATTGAGTAGGCGGATGGTTCTCAGTGTGGGACTGTCATGAAGAGTACTGGCATGTAAAATGTATAATTTGTCTTCTAGTGGAAAATGCACACATACCTGCTGGCTATTTATATGGGACTGGATTGTTGATAAATATGTTTAGATATGTTTAGCTTTAGTAGATCCTCCCAAACAGTTCGCCAAAATCTTTATACCAGTTTTCCCACCACCAGCAGTGTACTGGATTTCTGAGTTATCCAGACTTTACAAAACTTGGTTTTTTATGTAGTTTTTTCACGGTAGGCTTCTGGTTGGTGTGTGATATTACCAAATCATAGGTTTTTTTTGTTTGTTTTTTTTGTTTTTTTGTTTTTTTTTAAAGATTTTATTTATTTACTTGACAGAGATAGAGACAGCCAGTGAGAGAGGGAACACAAGCAGGGAAAGTGGGAGAGGAAGAAGCAGGCTCACAGCCACAGGAGCCTGATGTGGGGCTCGATCCCATAACGCCGGGATCACGCCCTGAGCCGAAGGCAGACGCTTAACCGCGGTGCCGCCCAGGCGCCCCCAAATCATAGTTTTATTTGCTTTTTTGTTGTTGTTTGTTACCTCCTGTTAGTATGGAGTATGGTTAACCCTTGGATAATCTCTTTTTCAAAGTATCTATGGGGTTATTGTGCCCATTTTTTTCTGTTGTGGTATCTTTTTCTTCAGGCTTTGTCGTTCTGTGTATATGCTGAGAACGAGTCCTTTGTCTCCTCTCTCACTCTGCCTCTGTTTCTATCTCTTGAGCTTGTGATGCAGCATAGTTCTTAATTTTAAGGTAATCCAATTTGTCATTTTACCCTTCATGGTTAGTGTTTTTATCATTTTTTGAAATCTTCCCTTCTGCTAACACCTCAGAGACCGAATCCTTTGTGTTTTTCTAAAGACATTGTTACTTTTACAATTTCATTTTGAAACCTATTAAAAATCAGTGTGTTGCATGCTTTGTGTAGTGACTGAGGCATTCTATTTTTCTACTTTTCCCATCAGATTAGCTAACAAATTGAAATGTATTCTGAAAATATTGTATTGTGCTTTCTTTTCATTTGTTTGTACAAGTCTTCATATGCATTAACACCATCACAGTCTTGGATCAGACTTGTCCTGTGATTTCTTTCCATCTTTTCCTGCCTCTAGTGATTTTTAGCAATCTCACAGGACCACACACTCAATGTCATTTTGATGTCAAAAACCTTCCATGGGCGTCTATGCTCTCATGAATGATTACATCTATATTCCCATAGCAGAATGACTTTCAGGGAGTTGGCAATAGAAGTCTTCTTGTTATGGACTGTAACTGGAATCTTAGCAATCTGATAGCTGTTTTATCATTATCTCTCTCTTTAGGTCACTGGAAGTAGGTTAAGTTCTATCAATTTTATCACCAGATATATATGAGTATAGTCAACTCATTGGTCATTGTCCCTAAATAAGTCCCACCCACAGTGACAGGTTTTGGGTGGAAACATTTCTGCTGTGGTTCTGGACACGCACTTCTTTCGTATACAGAGTGGCCAGGGGAGTGTCCATTGTGGTACAGTGTGGCTCTTTGTTGTCTTCCAGACCGTAAAGATTAGCTGTATGGACGCTGGTTGGAAGGAACTTAAACTCAAAGCTTCCAGGTATATTGAGTTTTTAATTTTCCTCTGTATTGTCACTGCCAAATGAGCAGCAGGGCAGCATAAAGGAAAATGAATTTTGGATACTGTCATGAATATCAGAAGAAAATCATACATTTGCTGTGTACAGCGCTATTGCTACTATTCCTTGAAATCATGCTGTGAGCTCATGACCTGGACCAGAGGTTCCTTGATTTTCATCAGGTACAGGCACACAGAGTAGGTCATGTGAATTCATAGGATCAATATTTCCTCCAGATCTTCACCTATGTTCAGGACAATCCAAAGTATTTTTATCTTTGTGACCAACACTGTTTTGTTTTACACAGTCTTGTCCAGCTTTTAGGTCTATGTTGCTTTTTTTTAATATTCTCCATTGATGGTTGGTGAATACCTCTGCCCTAATTCCTATGTGTTTCCCAATTCTCTGCCTTTTTTTTTTTTTTTAATTGTAATGGGCCATGATTCCACTATATCCAGGATGTGCTTTGCCTGGGTAAGGAGTACAAAATCTCTCATCTTTTTAGATAACATGTGAATTCTATGCTTTTGCACAGTTTAGTTGTGGGTTTTTTTTGTTTGGTTTTTTTGTTTCATTTTGTTTTGTTTACCATGACCCTTAGAAAGCTCACTACAGAAATTTATTTATTTATTTATTTATTTTAAAGATTTTATTTATTTATTTGACAGAGATAGAGACAGCCAGCGAGAGAGGGAATGTGGGGCTCGATCCCACAACGCCGGGATCATGCCCTGAGCCGAAGGCAGACGCTTAACCGCTCGATCCCACAACGCCGGGATCATGCCCTGAGCCGAAGGCAGACGCTTAACCGCTGTGCCACCCAGGCGCCCCGACTACAGAAATTTAAACCAGACCCTCTTGGGTATTGGGATTTCTTTACCTGGTTGAATGCAAGACCCACAGGGACATTACAGAAGTGAAAGTTACAGCTCACTAAATTTTTCTGTATTGTATCCTGCCTGTCATAGCTTTATAAAATGCTTCCCGATGTAAACGCAATAGATTTTATCCCAGATCCTGTCTCAGTTTAATGAGTGTTTAATGAGGTGGTGTCTATCTGGGAAAATTAGACTGGAGCCCAGCTGGTATCATACTGAGTGGTGAATATTGTTGGGAGATGATTCTCTATGGTTTACATTTTCTCTATGTGTTATGGATAGATGCTTTGAATATTTTTATTCTAATTGTCTTTCCATTGATGTTGGTATATAAAAAAGCTTTGGAACATAGTGATAGTTTTTTGCCCTTGGGTAGAGGACAGCTTTTTTTATTGTACGGGAAAATGTATGTCTCCTTCCATGGCAAAAGTTCACGCAGATATGCTGATGTTCTTTTAAGATACTGGGGTTTCCTATGCTCAGGATCTCACAGATGTGGCACAAACCCACTGCATGTGTGGCATCTACCCATAGGAATTGTGGGTGGGAGGCTGGCAAGTGAAATTAGGTGATGAAGATGTTGATGATGTTTGCTTTGTCATGAGCAATGGCCTTTGGTCTTTACTCTAGGAGTCTTCTGTCTTCGGCCAGCAGCGGAAAATTGTTAGAGACCAACTTGTTACATTATAGAATGTGTGTAATCTTGGAATTTTTATAGTTCTTAAGTTTATTCATGGACTTTATTCAAAACAAAATAGACATTCATGGGCACCTGGGTGGCGGTCGTTAAGCGTCTGCCTTCGGCTCAGGGCGTGATCCCAGCATTCTGGGATCAAGTCCCACATCAGGTTCCTCCGCTGGGAGCCTGTGTCTTCCTCTCCCACTCCCCAGCTTGTGTTCCCTCTCTCGCTGGCTATCTCTCTCTGTCAAATAATAAAATCTTTAAAAAAAAAAAAAAAAGACATTCATGGGTGTGTTTTGTCTTTTGTTTGTTCATTTGTTTTGTTGTTTAGTTGTACATATTAGTGAAATCATATGGAATTTGTCTCTGACATATTTCACCTAGCATAATACCTTTCAGGTCTGTCCACATTGTAACAAATAGCAAGAAACAACAACAAAAAAAAGCAGAAACAGACCCATAAATGCAATGGACAACCTGCTGGTTACCAGAGTGAACCCTAGTGGTAGGATGGGCAAAATAGGTAAAGAGTAATGGGAGGTACAGAGGTTTAGTTATGGAATTAATGAGTCATGGGGATAAAAGATCTAGCATAGGGAAGACATTCAGTGCTATTATAATAGCATTGTATGGGGGCGCCTGGGTGGCACAGCGGTTAAGCGTCTGCCTTTGGCTCAGGGCGTGATCCCGGCTTTATGGGATCGAGCCCCACATCAGGTTCCTCCGCTGTGAGCCTGCTTCTTCCTCTCCCACTCCCCCTGCTTGTGTTCCCTCTCTCGCTGGCTGTCTCAGTCTCTGTCGAATAAATAAATAAAATCTTTAAAAAAAAAAAATAATAGCATTGTATGGTGACAGTAGCTCACTTGTGAGAACATACTAGAAACTATAGAGTTGTGAAATCACTGTCGTACACCTCAATTGATGTAATATATGTCATTCATATATATATATATATATATATATATATAGTCAGTTATACTTTAATAGAAAACAAAATAGAGGGACGCCTGGGTGACAGAGTCGGTTACGCAACTGCCTTCAGCTGAGGTCATGATCCCAGGGTCCTGGGATTGAGTCCCATATCAGGCTCCTTGCTCCATGGGGAAGCTGCTTCTCCCTTTGCCTGCCACTCCCCTGCTTTTGTGGTCACTCTCTTTCTGTCTCTGACAAATAAATAAAATCTTAAAAAAAAATAAGAAAACAAAACAGACACAGATATGCATACATGTGTAGGTTGACCTACTTTGTTAAGAAGTTGCATGTAAAGAAAGCTAACCTACTTTCCAAATGCTGCTAATCCTAGGTATTCATGGTAGGATATAGAGTTAGGATAGCAAATTTCTATGTAACACAATGGAGAAAATAAATTGTGGAGAGAGGAGAAGATATAGGAGAGAGGAAAACGTGCCCAGCAGGGTGGAAAAGTGAATGGGACATAGAAGAGTGTGGAGTCCTCAAAGGCTGAGCAGCCCAGGAGGTACAAGGAATAACAGTAATTTCTATGAGAGTTTCTTCAGTTGTTTCCGTGCAATGTGTTCTCTCTTATCTCTCACCATTAAAGTGTATGTAATAATGGCCACATGTCTCATGAAGGCTTCTCTATATAAGTGGATTCTTTTAGGGATACTGAAAAATGCAACTGATTTTTCTGCCCATGTTCATTTTAGGCAAAGTTAGTTTTTAGAAGGAAGTCAGAGATGCAAACTGAAGAGATCCTGTACCCTGAAGAAGTGGGCATTGGTAAAAGTATGGGGAAAACTTGATATTTTTAAAGGCTGTGGAATCTGTGAGGTCCAAGCCAAGAAATCCAACATTGAACCAGGACCAGATTGTTCCTGTATTACTTGTCAAAGTTGTCAGAGTGGGAGCTATTTCCACGAATATGTTTGGCATGGTGACAGGAAGAAGGAGAAATAAAAAGAGGCGCAGAGAGGAGTGGCTGATCCTGTTCACCACGCAGGGGCGACATTAGCTTGAATGCAAAGTGGAGGGAGGGAAGGACTCCAGGCCCACCTATTTGGTCCTCTTCCCTGTGTTGAGGAGCCCTTTGAAACTGTTCATCTTCTCTGCAGACCTGGAATTTTGTGTGGAGCGTACATTCTCAAGGTTTGGCTGCCCAGAACTGGTCATGTGCTTCAGATTATAGAAGTATTTTTTTGGTTTTGTTTTCAGTATAATTAGTGCTCTTCGTTGAACTGAAGCTGGATTCCGTGTAGTCTGTATTCAATCTCTTGGTTCCCATGAGAGGTGTACCTCTTCCTTCTATTTTCCCACCACCTAGAAAGAAATCAATTTTTATCATTGTTTGGTTAAACCTTAGAGATAAATGAGGTAAGGGAGCCGTAGATTCAGCCCTGGTGTTAAATGACCTTTGCCTGTTCCTCTTCCACTTGACTAATCAGTACATTTGTACAGAGAGGTTCCTTGCTATGGGCACTCAGGAAAGAATAGAACATCATCCTTGAGAGAAAAAAATAGAACGTAGGACTTCTATGAAAACTCCCAGTCCATCATTGTTGCAGGGGAGAAATCCCACAGTGGAGAATATTACTAAGTGAGACAGAGCACCTGCAGGAGATGAGTTCCAGAATTCTTTTTTTTTTTTTTTTTAAGATTTATTTATTTATTTGGGAAAGAGGGAGATAGCACGAGCAGTGGTGGGGCAGGATGGGGGGCAGAGGGAGAGTGATAGATAATCTAAACCAGAGTCCACAGTGAGTGCAGAGTCCCACTCAGGGCTCAGTTTCATGACCCTGAAATCACGACCTGAGCCAAAACCAAGAGCTGGACACTCAGCCAGCTCTGCCACCCAGGCACCCTCATTCCACGAGCCTTGTCCATCAGTTAACCTCCCATATCAGGGTCTCTGGACCAAGCCTGTGTGTTTGAGCTGATCAGAATGCAAAGAGGACCCTGTGAAAGCCTGTGATTACGCACAAAACAAGCTTAAATACATTACTACAAATTACAGTGTATAGGTCCTATATGTGGCTTGATATTTGAATAAAATGGATGTTTTCATGTTTACATTTAGATTATGATTTCCTTAGCTGTCATTCTGGACATTTATTTTGCAGCACTTATTACGCTTCCTTTGAAGAACGTTAGGTACCTGACACCAATGTGACCCATTACAGGTTCATGTGCTTCATTTCTCTATCCTGTATGTCAGATTCCTCCACGCTAAGATTAATAATTTTTCTCATTAATCATTACATACCTTGGGAGGATTTACTGAAAGATGCGCATTAATCATCTCATTTAATCTGGAAACTCCCTTCTCTGTTTCACTTTGTAGTCTCCTTTTGAAAATGAAAGCTCTCTCTTGTGTTTCCTGGAGATAGCGGTGTTTGAAGTGGAGATTATAAGTCAGTCCGCACAGATCCTCCAAGTTTCCATTCTATTACACACTCATGTCACAGACCAGCTCTTCCTTAGCATTTCTCCGTTGCTCTGTAGAAGGAAAGCATGCATCATATATGTTCCACCGCCTTAAAATTGTAAAATATAACTTGGCACAAAGGTAAATGAACAAAAACTGAATACTATAAGAGACTCACAAAAAATAGGTATTTCATTTATATCATTGTGTGTTTGTCTCTCTGGTGTGTTTCTGAGACACAAAACCCTTCATCCACAAATAGATTTATAAGTTTTATGCCCCTGAAGACATTTCTTAGATTCAAGGACAATAAAAAATTGGGGGTCTTTCATTTTTATTCTTTTTAATTTAATTTGTAATTTTTTCTCTGTTACCTTTTATCCTCACCTCTTTTGGTTGATATGTTTTGTGATTTAATCATGTTTGCATTCCCATTGTCACGTTGAATCCTGCTCTTTATAGCTTTTATATTTGCCTCTATATTAGTGCTCTGTGTGTTCCTCCTAGACGTATTCAATGTCACACAGTCTGGGGTAAAACTCACCCTCCACTATCACTGAAGTTTTGGCAAGATATTTGTTGAAAGATGAAGAACAATTCTGTTTTCATAGGTTACTGTGGATTCATGGATGAATGTATGAAAAACTGTTAGAATGGTATATAGTGGGTAGTAAATGTTCAAGAAGAACTATTGTTTCTGTTCATGGTGTTAGAAGTTGTAATTTCCACAGTATTTTTTTTTTTAATTTCAAAGTCATCCATGATTTCCTCTATTTTTTTTTATTTTTGGAATTTAATAGTGTGGCTCTTGAACTAAGATGTTGGCATGACTTGCAAGCTCATGAGAAATATGGAAACTCAGACCCCACTTAGAAATTCTGATTAGAATATGAATTTTAATAAGATCTTCAGTTCATTGTCATACACATTAATACCAGAGAAGTAGACCTTCAGCTCACCTCTACTTTTCCATCATTCTATCCCTGTCTTTATGTTTGTAGTACATTATTTTGGTAACAATGGCTTTATGGTATTCTTTAAATCAGTAAGTGTGATACCACAAACATACTCTTTTCAAGATTGTTCTGGGTGTTATCCTGTGACATCCATATGAATGTTAGGATGGTTTTGATCTTTTTGCCAAAAATGGCATTGTGATTCTGATAAGAGATTGCATTAGTTTAAAGGTTATGTTATTGTTTATTCTGATCTCTATTTTATTTATTTCCATTTTTTCTAATTCCTTCCTCTACTAAATTTCAGCTCCGTTTCTTCTTTTTCTAGTTCCTTGTAGTATAATGTTAATTTTACTTTATTTCAAATTTTTCCTTTTTTTTAAAGATTTTTTTTTATTTGAGAGAGAGAGAGAGAATGAGCAGGGAGAGTGTCAGAGGGAGAGGGAAAAGCAGACTCCCCACTGAGCAGGAGCCAGATGTGGGGTACCATCTCAGGATGCTGGGATCATGACCTGAGCCAAAGGCAGAGGCCCAACTGACTGAGCCACCCAGGCGCCCCTGAATTTTTTCTTAACTCAAGGATTAGATCATTAAAAAATGGAAAAGTGAAACTCTAAGAGGGAAAATTTCCAGAAATAGACAATAAAAGTGATGTCCAATAAATAAAATAGCATAAATTAAAATATGGATTATTTAGTGTTTTCTATACATCATGTCATCTGTGAACAGAAATAGTTTCTCTTTTCCTTTTTCAGTTGGATTACTTTTATATATTTTTTCTTGTCTAATTGTTCTGACTGTAAAATCCACTACTATGTTGAATCGAAGGGGTGAAGTCACTTCAGTACCTTATTTCTGATCATACAGAAGGCTTCAGTCTTTTACTATTTGAGTATATTAGATTTCAGCTTTTATTTATTTTTTTTTAAGATTTTATTTATTTATTTGACAGAGAGAGGAAGACAGCCAGCGAGAGACTTAACACAAGCAGGGGGAGTGGGAGGGGAAGAAGCAGGCTCCCAGTGGAGGAGCCTGATGCGGGGCTCGATCCCAGGACTCTGGGATCACGCCCTGAGCCAAAGGCAGACACTTAATGACTGAGCCACCCAGGCGCCCCTAGATTTCAGCTTTTAGTACATACATGGCCTTTATTAGGCTGAGTTGGTTTCCTTTTATTCCTACTACTGAGTGTTTTATATTATGAAACGGTGTCCATTGTGCTCACTTTCTTCTTCTTCTTTTTTTTTTTTTTTAATATTTTATTTATTTATTTGACAGAGATAGAGACAGCCAGCGAGAGAAGGAACACAAGCAGGGGGAGTGGGAGAGGAAGAAGCAGGCTCACAGCGGAGGAGCCTGATGAGGGGATTGATCCCACAACGCCGGGATCACGCCCTGAGCTGAAGGCAAACGCTTAACCGCTGTGCCACCCAGGCGCCCCTGCTTTTTTTTTAAGTGTTTGTTTATAGTGTGCACAGCAGTGGGGAGGGGCAGGAGAGGAAGAGCTAGAATCCCAAGCAGACAGCTGCTGAGCAGAGCTGGACATGGGGCTCTATCTGTCACAGTAGTAGTTTTTAGATTTCTTTGCTTATAGTATCTTCTTTGGCTTTGTTAATATGGTAGTGCTGGTGTCACAGAGAGTGTTTGATAATTTCCCTTCTCTTCACTCTTTGGAAATGTTTTAGGAGATTTGAAGTACTTTCTCATTAATGTTTGTTTAAATAATCCAGACTATTCATCTGGCATAGAACTTTTCTTTGTTGGGAGCTTTTTAAATTACTTTTTCAATCTACTTAGTAGTGGTAGGTCAATAGAGATTTTTTTTTCCCCTCTATGATTGAGTCAGGTTGGTTATACCTTTCTGGAAATTTATGCATTTTTTATGCCTATTTGTGGGCTTATAATTATCCATCACCGCCTCTTTTAATTAGCTTTATTTCCATGCTGTCAGTTATAGTCTGATTTCACTTCTTCACTTTTGATTTTACCCGTCTTCTCTCTGTCATTCTGCCATGATATACTTAAAAGTATGTCAATTTCGTGGATCTCTTCTGAAAACCAACTCTTCCTATTGTAGATATTTTTCTGTTTTTGTTATATCCTATTTTGTTGTTTTCTATTTTAAGTTTAAATTTCCTTCTTCTAGGTTTGGGCTCAAATAGTACTTTTCCTAACTTTTTGGAGGTATTGGAAACTGATGGGTGTGCTTCAGCATGACAATACTATAGAACTGTATGTTAGGCTATGTGGTCAGTATGTTGTCTGAAAGTTTATGTGTCCATAGAGGAATAAAGTCCCGATGATTCCTTCAGCCATCTTGCTGAAGTTCTCTGATTGGTTTTATTTTTCCATATTAGAAGTTTTGTGTTTTCTTGGGGGTTTTTTTTTTGTTGTTTTTTAAAAGATTTTACTTATTTATTCGACAGAGAGAGAGACAGCCAGCGAGAGAGGGAACACAAGCAGGGGGAGTGGGAGAGGAAGAAGCAGGCTCCCAGCAGAGGAGCCCGATGTGGAGCTCGATCCCAGGACTCTGGGATCACGCCCTGAGGCAAAGGCAGACGCTTAACGACTGAGCCACCCAGGCACCCCATCCATATTAGAAATTTTTATTATTTCCATCTGAGAGTATTAAGTGGAATTATTTTACTTTTCTCTTATTCGTTCTCTTTCAGCTATATCTTCAAATGGCACCCAGAGTTTCCTGCCAACATTGTGCATAGAAGCTTCTTTCCAAAATGTGGCAGTGCGTAGATATAAACATACTGCCCTTGAGAATTTACACTTCATGGTGGACTGTAACGATGATGGGGAGAGTGAAGAGCATCAAAGATATCATGGAGGACATATCCAAACTGAGACAACTGCGCATATGAATCTCACTGCCCAAAATGGTGAAGGATATAAAACATTTTGGAAAACATCCCTTCTTAAGTCTGCTACTTCTGCAAAGCAGTGTGTTTCTATATACAAGGGCTCAAATCAAATGGTTAAACATACTTATTTGCAGAATGAAAAGTTGGAAAATCTGGAAAGTTGCCTAGTCCGTGCTGAAAATAATTATTTGAACCATTTTGAAAGTAGGATTGGATTGACCTTTGAGTCAAATATTTCTGAAAATCAGAAATTTAAAAATGAAGAACAAAGTGCTGAGTGGGATTCATTTGAGAGGTCCTTCACGGAGGAGTTAACACTACAAAATTACCATGGTGTTTTCAATGAAAACAGAATTGCTCAATGCAGTGAATCTGAGGAAAAATTTAACCAGGGTTCAAATGTTAATACATGTCTGAGGACTCATTTTCCAGAGAACCATTATGAATATGATAAATGTGTGGAAGTCTTTTATCAAAGCTCTAACCTTATTATACATAATAGTCTGCCTATGGAAGAGAATCATTATGAATATAATGAGTGTGAGAAAGCTCTTAACCAGTCCTCCAGTGTTGGTGATTATCAGAGTATTCATGTGGGAAAAGACTCCTATAGATGTTATAAACCTGGGAATATGTTCAGTCAGTCATCAAGACTAAATATACATAACACAATTGGTACTGAACAAAAAAGTTACATTTGTAAGGAATGTGGCAAAGCCTTTGACTGGCACTCAACACTGTGTCAACATCAGCCAATGTATATTGGAGGAAAAGCTTACAAATATGAAGAATGTGGCAAGGTTTTTATCCACCACTCACACTTTACTCAACATGACAGAATTCGTACTGGAGAGAAAATCTACCAGTGTAAAGAATGTGGCAAGTGCTTTAACCATCACTCAAATCTTAGTCGACATTACAGAATTCATACTGGAGAGAAACCTTACCAATGTAAAGAATGTGGCATGGCCTTTAACCAGCACTCGGTGCTTACTCGGCATCACAGAATTCATACTGGTGAGAAACCTTACCAATGTAAAGAATGTGGCAAGGCCTTCAACCAGCACTCAAACCTCACTCAACATCACAGAATTCATACTAGAGAGAAACCTTATCAATGTAAACAATGTGGCCAGGTCTTTAACCATCACTCAAGCCTTACTCAACATCACAGAATTCATAGTGGAGAGAAACCTTATCAATGTAAAGAATGTGGCCAGTCCTTTAACCAGCACTCAAACCTTACCCGACATCACAGAATTCATACTGGAGAGAAACCTTACCAATGTAAAGAATGTGGCAAGGCCTTTAACCAGCACTCAAAGCTTACTGAACATCACAGAATTCATACTGGAGAGAAACCGTTCATATGTACAGAATGTGGTCAAGCCTTTAACCGTCACTCACATCTGACTCGACATCACAGAATTCATACTGGAGAGAAACCTTACCAATGTAAAGAATGTGGCAAGGCATTTAACCAGCACTCAAAGCTTACTGAACATCATAGAATTCATACTGGAGAGAAACCTTACATATGCAAAGAATGTGGCAAGGCCTTTAACCGACACTCACATCTGACTCGACATCACAGAATTCATTTTGGACAGAAACCTTACATATGTAAGGAATGTGGCCATGCCTTTATCCAGCACTCACACCTGAGTCAACATCACAGAATTCATACTTGAGGGAAACCTTACCAAAGGAAAGAATGTGGGAAGGCCTTTAATCACTGTTCAACCTTTACTGATTATCACAGAATTCATAGTGGAGCAAACCTTACAATTTTAAAGAATGTGAGAAAACTTTTAAGGACTACTCACCCCGTACTCCACATCAGAGATTTCGTAGTGGAGAGTAACCATAAAATTGTAAAGAATGTGGAAAGCAATGCAAATTCTTGATCTGAGAAAGTATATTGGAGCAGATTTTGAAATATGAAGAATTTTGCAAGCCCTTTACTCAGAGATCACATTTCATTCAACATCACAGAATTCATACTGGGGAAGAACTTACAAATGTAAAGAACATGGGCAAGCTTTTAGAACTGCTCAACCGTTTTCAGCATCTCAGAGCTTATACCGAGGAGAAAGACTACTAAGGTAAAGAGTGTTGCCAGCCTCTAGCTGGAACTCACAGCTTACTCAACTTCATAGCTATCATACAGCATAGACAAATGTAAAATGTAGAGAAAGTTGCAGTGCCTTTAACTGGAATTCAGTCTATACTCAGTATCCCAAAATGCACACTAGATTCCAAACCCTACAGACTTAATGAGTGAGGAAAGACTTCAGTTTAAATATTCACTGTAGCAAACACCAGAGCGTGCATAAAGGTAAGTTACTTGAAAGATGTAAATATTTAGAAACGTATGTAAGTAAACATCAAATGTCAATAAATATCACAGAAATCAAATAGAAAGCAGTACATGAGTCAATCTATTTAGACATTATGTCAAAACACTCATTGTAAGAGCTAATACAAAGTTAAACACTTGGAAAATGTATATGCTGTTATGGTTCAAAAGAACAAGTGGATGGATTTTTGCATAGGTATAATTAATTTCAATATGTCCTTGTTTTTGTTTTTGTTGTTGTTTTGGGTTTGTTTGGGGTTTTTTTTGTTGTTGTGGTTCATTGACCCTATCTGGGATTTGTGACTGGCAAATATTAATGTATTTGTACTCTCAAATCACTTCAGAAAATTCATTTCTTCCTAGTGGGTTTGTGAAAGTATGTGGCTGATTATTGTTGCATCAGAGATATGAGATGCCCTCCTTCAGTAGGTGGGACTCCTGCATATCTAATTGTCCATAGAAGAGGAAGGACAATATAATATATGAAGAAAATCTAAATGGAGATGCTATTTGTGGTTATAACATTTATGTCAGTTATGATCGAAGAAGTATTCAGAACATCATTATTCTCCATCTATTAAAACTAAAGAACTTCCAGGATATTATAAATAAAATATTTTACCATCTGGTCTTTGAGAAAAGGAGAGGTGCCAGTCCAGTAAAGTACTGATGTATCTTCATATTAGCTTAGTTAGAGGTAGAGGGTGTCAGGTGATGTGCTTGAAATGAAGAAATCCTCAAAGATACAAAAAGAGGATAACTTTCCTAAAATGGCATAGGATTAGACAAACACAATTTTTAAGAAGTATCTCATGCCTGAAAACAATGGAAATCACTATTCCCACATCTTGATATCAGCACACCAATGCTTTTTAATGCTTGTGTTCTGTATTTCCAAAAAGGATTATAGAGTGGATTTGAAATGTATAACTTAGTCTGTGTGTGAACGTAATATATTTTAATCAATAAAACATAATGATTTTTAACGTGTTATCATGGATGAGTAATGAATGAAGTGTTATCCCACCATCAGTGTTAACCTATCTCATTTTATATAAGGTTGTATATAGGTTGTCGGCAACTGACCGATTCTATCACTTATTCAGTAACCAGGTGGAATGACTTACCTAGTAATCCATTTCTCAGTGGCCTTAAAGTTTAAATGATGTCTGATTATTTTCCCCCTTGTTTATCTATTGCATCATTTTCCCCTCTTTGGGACTAATAGGATATTATAACGGACATATTACAGATTATATGGGGGTCTTATTGACTGATTAGTTCAAGTACTCCATGATACTGCTATTCGGCGTCCATTTTGTGTAGACAATATTTTGCGTAGCCCTGGGACTCTAAAGTACCGGACCAAGGCCCCTAATACAGTTAGGTGCCCCACTTCACACGTGGGGGTGTTGTTTTGATGTTTCTGTGAAGTAAAGACAGAACAGTGCTTTGCATATAATAAAGACGCATAAGTAGGCGAAGTATATTCCAATAGGAGGGATACTGTAGCCTCAAGTAAGGGATAGAAAATACAGACGATGGAGAATTGGCCTGAATCCTGCATGTGGAGGAGGACGCCTGTCCCAGGTTGCACAACTGACTCCCTGGATTTAGAGAAATAACTTCTGCTTGTTTATTGTCCTAGTTATCTCCAGATCTCCAGTTCTGTTTATCCTTATTTTTATTTCCGGTTACATAGGCATCACAGACATTAGTCTTTGCCCGTGTTGTGGCAAGAGTGTCTTCAGTAAAGGCTTAATTGAGATGAGAAGGATATAAAGCCAATGCGTATAAATTCAGACATTTAGCCCTGGGTTGTGGGATGTGAATATAAGTGATACGTGACGATGGCACCAAACTTCACAAAACGAGTGAAGAACTCGTTCTGTTGTGGGGAGGGAACCGGAGGCGGCTCCCTCTAGCCACTCCAAAGGCACAGGCAGCTCTTGGTGGTGTCTTCTGGTGCATACATGTAATGGACATAAGGAATTGGCAAATGTGGGTTTCTGGGGAGTAGGGAAGTTCTACTTTATCTTCATGATTTAATTGAATTCCTTTGTGTTAGGGAGGACCAGATGCTGTCGGATGACAATGATTCCTGTGATTGCTCAGGCCCAGATCAGTGGTGGATGGAATGGGGGGGTTGGATGATGCAAACATTGGGGGCATAGCTTAAAAATGTCACATGACAGCATGGCTGTTGGAGATGAAGCCTTCTGGACACTGTAATAGACGGGATCAGCAAGGTGTGTGCTGTGTTTGCACAAAGCGCTAGTATCCCAGGTGTATAACCCCAACATAGGTTAGATGCACTGTAGGTGGGTGGCATTTCAGGGAAGGTGCTCCACTTCTGTGCGGGACCTTCTTCCCTTTACTGAGAGCCATGATGAGTGTAGTCCTACACTCTGGTTCTGGCTGTGCCATGGGTTTGTTGGAGGAGCGAGTCAGCAGGCAGCGGCAGCGAGCATTTCTGCTTCAAACAGTCTGGCCCAGATGTTCACCGACTGAGAGATGAATAAAGAAGACATGAGATATATATAATGGAACATTACTCAGCCATAAAAAATTCAGTCTTGGGCGCCTGGGTGGCGCAGTCGTTAAGCGTCTGCCTTCGGCTCAAGTCGTGATCCTGGCATTCTGGGATCGAGCCCCACGTCAGGCTCCTCTGCTATGAGCCTGCTTCTTCCTCTCCCACTCCCCCTGCTTGTGTTCCCTCTCTCGCTGGCTGTCTCTCTGTCACATAAATAAATAAAATCTTTAAAAAAAAAAAAAAGAATTCAGTCTTTCTATTTGGAATGACACGGAGGGAGCTAGAGTGTATTATGCTAAGTGAATGAAATCAGAGAAAAAGAAATACCGTAGGATTTCACTCATGAGGGCTATAAGAAACAAAGGGGAAAAAAGAAGACCGGCAAATCATGAGAGACTCTTAGAGAAGAAACTGGTGGATACCAGTGGAGCTGGATTGGGGGATGTATTAAGTAAGTGATGGGAATGAAGATGTGCATTTTTTTGTTGAGAACTGGGTGTTGTATGGAATTGTACAATAACTATTGTACACGCGGAACTAATATACATTGTATGTTTAGTAACAGGAATTTAAATAAAACCTTTTAAAAATGTTTTGTTTTTTACAGATGTAAGAAAACTTTCTCTTAAGTTAACTGACTTGCAGCCGTGGCAGAAAATATACCTTTGTATACCAATGTAAGATTTATTTTTTTCTCCATTCCCGATTCCTCCAGAATTCAGAAAGTCTCAGTAACTGTTCTTACATTTTTATGCCAATATATGTATTTGCATAATTTCGATAAGAATCTGTTCTCACTGTGGTAAGAGACAGTCAGAAACACTGGTTATATAGCCAAGGCTTTGACTTAGAATGTCCTAGCTGAGAAAGAGCTGCATAGACTCAATTATGACGAGACAGCTGTAATGCTATATGGAGTCAATAAAGCCTCCCTGGAAATATCAGCCAGATACTTTGCTTACAGAGTTCGCTGCAGTCTCACTGGGTGAGCAAGGAGGATCCTTCCCAACAGTGTATGGTGGCCATGCAGTATTAGAAAAGAAAGTAAGTGGAGTCATAATTGAACACCAGCCTGTTTTGTAACATGCAGCCTAATTGGGCTGCAAGTGGGAAGCTAGATCACACACACTGATTCCCATTGCTGGCCAAAAAACAACTTCCACTACATAAGAACCACAAAATTCTCAGAGTCTATAACCTATTATAAGCCGAAGAGAACTAGTCCTCACTAAAATGAGTTTATCATGAAACTCCAACCAAGTAATAAAAATTTCTTATTGTTGGTCCTCTACCGAGAGAGGTCTTCCCAGCCAGATGCCTTATTTCTCTCACTGCAAAATGAACGTGCTGTAGTCTAGAGTCATTTCACTTTTTCCTTCGTAGTCTTTTTAAAGCTAAATTTTTGGTAGGCACGGTCCTCACAGTTTAATTCTAAATTTTATTTTGTACATTTAAAATAGAGCAGTTGGGGTTCCTGGGTGTGTTGGTCAGTTGGGCGTCTGCCTTCGGCTCAGGTCATGATCCCAGGGTCCTGAGATTGAGCCCCACATGGGGCCCCCAGCTCAGTGGGGAGTCTGCTTCTCCCTCTCCCTCTGCTTCTTCCCCCAGCTTGTGCTCTCTCTCTCTCAAATAAATAACAATAACTTGAAGAAAAAAATAAAATACAACAATTGTTTTTGATGTGAATTTTTGCTTACATATCTGTTTGTAGCTTGAGACCAAATGGGCCAAGTCTTGGACAGGTGACATTTGTGATGTATCAGAACATATAATAAAGGGGTCACAAATGTTACAGTCCCAAAAAGTTCCTTGCTTTATAAATGCATTGCTTCTGGTGCTCTATATAATAGGGTATATTAAACTAACAATTTGTGTATACAGTATGTCTGCATTTCCTAGGAACTTCTTTTGAATCCATTTTTAATAACAAATATTGTACAGGTTAGGCGGTTATACTCTTCAGGCCGATACAGTCCAGATGGAATACATTTTTAAAGATTTTAAACCTCAGCATTGTTCTATATGCAAGCCTAAAGCACATCCATGCTACTGTAGGGATCAGAAGTGAAATATGTTTCTCCTGAGTATTTGAGAAACTGTGACGTCCTTTTTAGAAAATCTGAGCAACATAATAATCCTAGCCTGCTGACACTAAGGGAAACGTACCTCATTCACTCTTCATGCTGTAATTTACTGGCCCCTGCTGACTTCCCAATTGGATCACTGTAGTAACTTATCTGTGCTGATCCTTCTGAAAGTAAGCCCTGGCGTCCATATTTGCTTTGTGTTCTTAAATCAGCAATAATAATAAATTTGATGGTGTGGAATTAGAAGTGTCAAAGGGTTTCTTTGGTGACTGAGAAAAATGATGTCTCAATTTATTGTGACGTGTTTTCACTATATGTGCTTTGTACATGTCATATTTATTTCACTATAAATTAAATTATTGTTCCTTCATTTGAATTGTTATATATCTAGTATTTTATTGATGTGAAAATCAAATTGTGTCATAAAAATCTCTAGATTTAAGCAGAATTGAAAATGTTATGTTAAACTGAGGGTTGCTAGAGGGGAGGGGGATGGAGGGATGGGATAACTGGGTGATTCAAGGGCGGCATGTGATTTAACGAGCACTGGATATTATATAAGACTGATGAATCATGGGCCTGTACCTCTGAAACCAATAACACGTTATATGTCAATTAATTGAATTTTAATTTAAAAAATGTTTAAAAAGAAAAGAAATGTTATGTTACAAAAAAACATTTACCAGTAGAATTCAGCCTTCCATTGCACGTCATTGCCTTATTGTTAGAATAAAGTGAATTTGAACAATTCTATGCCATAAACTCATCACATAGAATAGAAATGGTGTACTTTTGGGGCGCCTGGGTGGTGCAGTTATTAAGTGTCTGCCTTCGGCTCAGGGTGTGATCCCGGCGTTCTGGGATCGAGCCCCACATCAGGCTCCTCTGCTGGAAGCCTGCTTCTTCCTCTCCCACTCCCCCTGCTTGTGTTCCCTCTCTCGCTGGCTGTCTCTATCTCTGTCAAATAAATAAATAAAATCTTTAAAAAAAAAAAAAGTGGTGTACTTTTGTGGCTTAAGGTGAAACTGGAAAAAAACAGAAATGAAATGTATGTAGACCCATGAGGTCATGTTAGCAGATGTTAGCTGGTACCTTCTGGTGCCGCGTCACCTGACACCCCAGAGTTGTATCCCCTCAAAAGACTTCGAATGAGAAAAAATACCTTTCTTCTTTATGTCATATGTCAGAGGTATTATTAGTTGCATCTGGTAGTTTTATCTGTAGTGTAATGCTGATTAAGTACTTACATGCTAGTGGGTTTACATTCCCAGGTCTTGAGCCTAGGTCACATATTCCTTGTCTGGTACAGCTGTGCCTGGAGCCATATGACTCGTAGTTTGCTTTCTTTCATCTGAACTGACGAGATCAATGCTGGCTTCATTCGATCAATTTTGTGTTGATCCTGTTAGGGAGCATGAATTTCTGTCCCCTTCAAGGTCCTTCTAGGTGGACTAAGAGTCCAATTGAAATGAGACAATTAACAGGAGAATATCATATTAAATGTCCTAAGTATAAGGAACCCTCATAGACATGGAAATCCCAAAGACATTCAGGTAAGATGAGGTATTCATGACATGAAGTATGGAGGCAAGTCAGACTTTCAAGTGGAGAAACGTGCTTTACAGGGAAAGAAGAGCAGGGGCACCTCAGTGGCTCAGTCATTGGAGTGTCTGACTTGATTTTGGTTCAGGTCATGATTGCAGGTCGTGAGATAGAGCCCCATGTCCAGCTCTGCTCAGCAGCTGTCTGCTTGGGATTCTAGCTCTTCCTCTCTTGCCCCTCCCCACTGCTGTGCACACTATAAACAAACACTTAAAAAAAAAAAAGCAGGGGCGCCTGGGTGGCAGAGCGGTTAAGCGTTTGCCTTCAGCTCAGGGCATGATCCTGGCGTTATGGGATCGAGCCCCACATCAGGCTCCTCTGCTGTGGGTCTGCTTCTTCCTCTCCCACTCCCCCTGCTTGTGTTCCCTCTCTCGCTGGCTGTCTCTATCTCTGTCAAATAAATAAATAAAATCTTAAAAAAAAAAAAAAAAGCAAATGTTTGTTAATGAGATATTTGTCCTGTCACCTGATGGGTCACCCAGATAAAGTGTGTCTCTGGTAATATCCCATATTCTGTGAAAGACCCCCAATTTAGATTCCTCTGCATAGTTATAGGAGGGGAATATGTTTCTCTTGGGCCTACAGGATATTAGTTGCCTTTATCCCAAAAGAATGTTCATGCCAAGGTGTCCCATCTTGGGGCAGTGTATCCCTGGTCCCTACCAAACTTTGCTTTAATGTAGTCTTCATGTAGCCTCGTGTGTCATGTTACATAAACTCTCAGATAACCCTGGTTAAAACCTAGTTTCTTCCATTTATGTTTGTCAAAATACTCGCAAAAGAGAAGAAACTCAGGGAAACACTTAGGTTTGCCAGCTTATGAAAGGATATGATGAAGGACATAGATGAACGGCCAGATGGAGAGATACATAGTGAGTTCTGGGAGGTTCCACACTCTGCAGCTTTGGTCCCGATGGTATGGTGTGTCACCTTCCCTGTGCGGATGTGTTCACCAGCCTGGAAGCTCTCCAGACTCCATACCGTTGGGATTTAATGGAGACTTCATGTAGGCATAATCAGTCATTAACTCCATTTACAGCCCTTCTCCCTGCTGTGGAGTAAGGAGGGTGGGGAGATGAAGCTGAAAATTCCAAGCTGCTGATCATGGTTTGGGCTTTCTGGTGGCCAGCTTCCATCCCAGAGCCCCTCCAGAGTCACTTAGAAAAGGAGATGCTCCTTGTGCTCTTATCACTTAGGAATTTACAATAGTTTGGGGAGCTTTGTGCCAAAACCAGGAACAGAAACAAATATATATGTATCCTATTATCTGACATCAGTAAAAAATGAATATTTGTCCAAAAGCATAAAATCATGAATGTTACAATCATTAGGATAAAGCATTAAGACTTGAGACTTTGGGGAGTATTGTAGATTTCATTTTTGATAGAAAAGGTAGCCGAAAACTCATGTTCCCATGCTGATTTCTCTGTTTTTGAACATAAATATTGAACCCTGGAAAATGGCAGCTGACAATCAGACAATGGGAATAATCTTCCTTGTCTAGATTTTCCCTGGAAACTTTCAGGAGTTCCACCTCTTCTGTCGTCATTGTTTCCCACACTGCAGGGGAATCAAGGTGAGTTGGAGAGGTTTTTCTCAGTCATCCGAATGTAGCCAAGTGTTGGTCATTCCTTTTAGTGGAATCTCAGACACCATGACAGCCTTTGGTTTGAAACATTCTCTCCATGATTTTGGACAGAGACTTATTTTCTAGGTTCACAGATGTCCAGAGGAGTGTCCATTGGCAACTCTGGCCCCTCGACTGTCTTCCAGGCCATCACCATCAGTCCCAGGATCTCCAGGTGGGCAAAGCATTAAGTTACAGTCCCACATTCCATTGGCCCCTCCAGTGCCCTCTGCTGGATCCTATATGAGCTTGTAGATATCACACTTCCTGTGTGACAAGAAGAATGACAAATACATCACAAACATAGGATTTAGATCCTGTTCTGCTATACCTTGTGAGGCACACGTAGACTGACCCTATGCAGCATTCAGATGTATCCCAGATGTTTTGTGTTTAGGACTCATTATGGTTGTCACTCTGCAAGTACAAGCCTAGGGGCCAACACCTTCATAGGACAAATATCATACCTAGAACCTCCCCTGAGATAACCACTACAACCCCAAGCACTCTTGTCCTCAAGAGCACCTTTGTAACTTTTTATACACTCTCTGCCATCATCGTAATTTTTTTCTCTTTTTCATTAGGCTATGGGGAGGGAAGTGAACAACTCAGCCTTAATCAGCACATGTTTTCCAGCTGTCAGTCCCTTTATTCTCTTGAGTGATGACCACTATGTATCCAGGTCCTTCTCTGTATCCTGGCGGAATTACAGAAGTTCCTCATCTCATAAGAAGAACGTAGTCTGTTTTTCTCTATGTCGGTCATTTATATATTCATGCCTCACAGAGTGTTGTATACAATTGTAAACCAGTCACATTGTAGATAAAATTGTGAATTAGATATTCTATTCTAGTAATAAATAATAAATTATGGCCATACAATGAATACTTTTATAATTATTATATAATTATCCATAAAATCATGTTGTATTGATGGTCCCAGTAGATACAAAGTCCAATCCATAATAAAACAGTTTCTCCTGAAAGAATGCAGAGATACTCAAAATATCTTTGAAAGTGCCTCTTCCAATATGAGAAATTATATTGCCTATCATTACCTGACTGTGAGGTTTTGAAGACAGCCCCTTTCCCCTCTCTTCCTCTTCTGGGACTCCTATGATACAAATGTTATTATGCTTAATAGAGTGGCTGAGTTCCCTAAGTCTATGTTCGTGGTCTAATATTTTTTCATTCCCTGTTCTTTTCAGCCTCATTATTTTCCATAATTTTATCTTCTCTATCACTTACTCTATATCACTTATTCATTCCTCTGCTTCTTGTATCCTGTGGGCATTACATCCATTTGGTTTTCCATCTCAGTTACAGTATTTTTTATTTCGGTCTGACTAGTTTCTAGGTCTTTTATCTCTGCGTTGAGGGTGTCTCTGGTTTCTTCTGTGCTTTTCTCAAGCCTGGCTAGTATCTTCACAAGTGTTTTAAATTCTGGTTTAGGCATATTACTCATACCTACTTTGACTAGCTCCCTGGCCATGACCTCTTCTTGTTGTTTCTTTTGGGATGAATTCCTCTGTCTTGGCATTTTGTCTAGGTCTGTGTTTTGTGTGTTAGAAAAGCCTGTGCCTGGTCCTGTTTCCACTAGAGTTGAAGCTTTGTGTGATTGGTACACCTGGTGCATGTGGGGGTTTGTGCTGGTCTTCTGGGGGGGACTGTTGCTGCTCTGGCGGGCTATCACACTTGCCTTGTTTAAAAAAGGCACCTGCAGAGGGCGCTGCACTGCGTGCACTGTGCCCCTTGTTGCAGTCTGTCCCTGCTGATGGGAGGGAGGAAAAATGCCATTGGCCCACTCTCTTCCCCAGGAGGGGAGTTTGCACCCGCCACTGTTTAGGAAGCCCCTCTGTGTCCAAGGCTTCCATCAGATCCCTGCCTTCACCCGGTCTCTGCCCATGCCGTCTGCCTGCAGGGCAGCATGGAGCAGTACTCCTGTGTTTTATCGTAGGCACATGGCTGGGTTTCAAAATGGGAGGTTGACAGAGTCTCTGAGACTTTAAAGAAAAGTCTAAAAAATTCCCCTACCCTTGGTCACTCTAATCATCAACTCCCCTTTTTCCTCTCTGTATGTGATAGGGAAAGGAATGCCCTTGGAATGCTCACCCAAAAACATGGGCGTCACCTTCCCATAGGGTATTATAACCATCCACTGGACCCTGTGGCTCGGGGATATCCCCCTGGCCTCAGGGTCATTCCTGCTACTGCCTCTTAGTTAAGACCACTGAAGAGATAGTCATGGGGTCCCCCTTAGCAATGTTGTGGTGTCAAACTCCAGGAAATAGACTCTTGGATCATGTGACACATGTAAGAAAGGGCCAAATCCTGACCGGACCTACACACCATCTGGTAATCTGAAGGCAAAGATTCCCCAGAATTGAAACAGATAACATCTGGGGACACAGCCTTCCCGAGATTACCAGACCAGGCCTGTATACATTTTCTCACTGTTTCTTCTTTTCTCTCTTTTGTGGAAGGAAAATGCCTTTTATCTGCGCTTCCCAATCTCTTGCATAAGGGTGACACCTCTTTCGGTTATGACCTTTTCAGAAACAGTCACACTGTGATCCTGTCCACATTTCTGAAGGTTTAGAAGGTGCAGGCTTCACAACGTTTTTCTTTACCAAACTATTACCAGCTCTGGGTTTTTATCCAAATGTGTGGTTTCTGAATTGAAAACTTGTTAGAGTATTATGGATAACATACATGGTTCTCAACAGTTATTTTGAGATCACAATGCATTTTTAAAATGTCTTTGAAGTTTTGCTCTTCCTGCAAAATTTTCATTAACTATTGCTTCATGCTTACACGTGTATGTTATGTTCCACTATACGCTAGGTTGCCTCATTCAGTGCCCTCCCGTAGAATTACACAAGTCTGCCTCCTAGTCAATTTAAGAGGTGAATTCCAGGAGGCATATTGGTTTTGCCTTCACAGACAGAAACATTTCTTCCCTAAGTCCAGATAAGCACCGATGAATATTTTCAGTTGGCTACGTTCAGACTTGGGGTCTTAGTTTAGAACTAACATGCAGTTTGGAATTTCATGTTGCTTTTCATTTGTACTTGTATATCAATGTTCTGCAGAAAGGATGTGTCCAATAAAGTGACGCTGGCTCAACACTCACCATCTTGAGAAGATATACACTTCAGATGGGAAGTACCTGAGCGTTTTTCCCTTCTAACCCTCCCTGTCACTCAAATGTAGCTTAGGTGGCTTTGCACTGCTATGCACTCTCCCTCTGACACGAGGCATGACAAACAGGCACGGTCCCTCCTGGCACGTAGAGACAAAACCACTAGACTAAATATAAAGAACCACTGTTGATCAGCGATGCTTTTGATGAAAGATCTTGATGCCAAGCGTGGAATGTGAAACTTAGTAACGGGAAACCTCACCAAAATGGAGTGGGAAGGTTTGGACACTCTCCCGGTCATAGTCGAGTGCAGACCCGTTAGTAAGAGATGGACCTGGGGCTCTTGGCTGGCTCCGTCAGTGTAGCATGCGGCTCTTCACCTCAGGGTTGTAAGCGCGAGCTCCACATTTGGTGAAGAGATTTCTTAAAATAAAATTTTAAGAAAAAATAGGAGATGGAGTTGGCCTTACATGGACTAATCCTTGAACCTAGATATTACTGTGCTACTCCAGCCAGAGACACTTTTCTCCTCATCCTGGGCAAAAGAGCCAATGAGAAGCTACCGCATGTTGAACTCCAGGTTACTCCAAAGGACATTAAGTTCATCACAACTTCCCCACATACACTTTTTATCCTTCTCAAAATAAATCATGCTTCTTTGTTCCCCAGGCATGCCTACAGTTTTACTGTAAGTTGTTTTTCCTGGGTTGCAATTCTTTTTTATTCCTGAATAAATCTATCTTTTGCTGGTAAAATAATTAGCACTATTTTTAAGGTTAGCCTTACCAACACTTGTCTCTCAAGTATTGGCTTTTAAGCCTGGAACAGCGGAACTTGGGTTTGGAAAACAAGCCAACCCTACCTTCTCGACCCTTCTGTAAACTTCAGAGGAGCAGCAAAGAATGTGATGTTTCACGATGGTAATTGCGGTCTTCACTGGGAACCAAGAGAATTTATGTGAGACAAGATGGTGGGTGTATGCAGTCCAGGTGAGCTGTGTCCGTTTTTGCTAGCTTAGTGATACTGATTCTCAGTCCATGTGGTACTAAATCAGGATTACCTGGGAACTTCAATGATGCCACCTCATGGACCCCGCTCCAGACCTGAAGCATTGCAATTTCTTCAAGGGAGGTCTGGAACATGTAATAATTCCCATGCACATTAAAGCTTGAGAAGCCTTTGTTAAGTGGTTCTAAGCCCAGGCTGTCCATTAGAATAACATGTGAAGTTTCAAATTTTATCAGGGGTGCCCTCCACCATAGCTTTGTCAAAGGTCTCAGCGAGAACAATAGTGTTCTTTTCATTATGGGTTCCAGGTGATTTTAAGTGCCATCGTTAAGCATGAGGGCCCCTCAGGAACTTACTAGAGTCGAGTGCTGGCTGTGGTCCAAGGGGAGGTAACAGGTCTCCCCTACATGAGCCTGGAAGGGTCAGGTCCACGAAGCAGAGTTCCTATGCCGTAGACATAGAATGTGTGGTGTGTGCTGGAGGGAAGGCTCCCTGACAACAGGGAAGAAGAAAAGGAGGGACTGGTCTTCTTGCAGGAGCTCCTAGTCTTTGAATAGCTCCTGACACACAAAAGAGTAGGAAGTAGGACCTTTTCTCGTATTTCAATGTCCTGCCTGTAGAGGGAATAGGTAACGGGTGAAGAGAGTCTTTGTTAAAGGCAAATGCTTATGACCCGGCTGCGATCTCACCACGTTTCTACTTAGAAGGAAAACTAGAGAGCAAGGAGGAGGAGGATGAAACAGCAGGTTCTCACGTAAGCCTTGCCTCCCTGCTTAGAGGCTGTCATCTTTTCCTCCTGAAATTCCATGCATTTCAAAATTGCCAAGGTTTATTTTTCTAGTTCTGATATTTCTGTCTTATGGCGGTTTCCACCTACTCTTAAAAATCTTTTAAGAAATGATACTGGGGGCGCCTGGGTGGCTCAGTCAGGGAAGCATCTGCTTTCAGCTCAGGTCATGATCTCAGGGTCTTGCGATGGAGCCTTGAGTCTGGCTCCCTGCTCAGTGGGGAGTCTGCTTCTCCCTCTTCCCCTCCCTCCCCGACTCATGCAGTTTCTCTCTGAAATAAATAAAGTATTTTTTTAAATGATACTAAAGTTCAGCTCTTTAGAGTACTTCTTTGCTATCTTCCAGAGCCTTCTCTCCATTCTCTCCAACCTAGCTTCCAAGTAGGCACGAACAATTGTCACTTTGAATTACTGTCCTGAAACTTTGAGAAGTGTTCTCTTTTTGACAGATTCACAGGAGAAGGCATTGAATCCGTGAATCCTATAGTGGAAGGGCTCAGGTTCTGGGATATCAATCAAAGAGAACAGTTCATATTTAGGTCCCATCTGGAGACTTTATCAGCAGTACACTAGGATTAAGAAAATGCACAAATAGGGGCACCTGGGTGGCTCAGTCGTTGAGTGTCTGCCTTCAGCTCAGGGTGTGATCCCGGGGTCCTGGGATCAAGCCCCACATCGGGCTCCCTGCTCAGCGGGAAGCCTGCTTCTTCCTCTCCCACTCCCCCTGCTTGTGTTCCCTCTCTCACTGTATCTTTCTCTGTCCAATAAATAAATAAAATCTTAAAAAAAAAAAAGAAAAAGAAAATGCACAAATAAACAAAATGGATATGTAGCCCAGAATAACTAACAAAGGTCTGGAAAGAGAATCAGAGCCTTGGTCTCCAGAATGGGGGGGAAATGCTCTATATAAAATGCACAAAAGGCATGGGAGGCTCAGTCAGTTAAGCATCTGCCTTCAGCTCAGGTCACAATCCCAGGGTCCTGGGGCTCAATCCCAGGGTCCCGAGCTAAGCGGGGAGTCTGCTTCTCCCTCTCCCTCTGCTCCTCCCCCTGCTCCTGCTCCCTCTTTCTCTCTCTCTGACAAATAAATAATAAAAAATAAAAAAATTTTTAAAAATAAATAAAATGAAATGCACAAAATGTTAGGGGGATAAGGGTGCTCTGTGGGGTTTGAAATTTCTCTGACTCCACTGTTTTCTCTTAATTAGATTCATACTCTGATTTGCTTCTGGGTGGCAAAAAGAATACAGCAGGGCTAAGGTGTCCTTCTGTGTGCCTGGGGCACTGGTACCATTTTGCTTTGTTACAGCTGATGTTAACTTTTTTTCCTTGGCTTGGTGCTCTCTGCCAGATTCCTCCCTTGTAACGTAAATATATCTCTTATTCATAAGGATTGAATCGATTTACTGAAAGATGTTCAGAAGCCATCACATTCAGACTGGAAACCCCTTTCTTCTGAGTTTCTTTTTGCATGAAGTTTCCATTGGAAAATGAAGGCTCTCTCTCTTGTGCACTGAAGATGCTGACTTCTGGGAGTGTTGGTTCCAGGTCCGTGAGGCCCCCAACTTATAGTTTTCTTTGTATTTCACACTCATGTCACAGACACATTCTTTTCTTTACTTCTTTGCATTTTCAGAAAAAGAAAACAAGAATCACAGAGTTATCATGTTGGAGTGTCTTAAAATCCTGAGATATACTGTAACACCAATGATGGTCATATAAAAATTTTTCAGTGAGGGGCGCCTGGGTGGCACAGCGGTTAAGCGTCTGCCTTCGGCTCAGGGCGTGACCCCGGAGTTCTGGGATCGAGCCCCAGGTCAGGCTCCTCCGCTATGAGCCTGTTTCTTCCTCTCCCACTCACCCTGCTTGTGTTCCCTCTAGAGCTGGCTGTCTCTATCTCTGTCGAATAAATAAATAAAATCTTTAAAAAAATTTTTTTTTCAGTGAAATACGAGACTCAGAAATAATAGCTATTTTCTTTAGAGCACTTTGCATGTGTATCCCTAGTATGATTAAATGACACATAATCATCCACAAACAGATTTATAAGTTCCGAGCCGTTGAGAATGTTTAAGTCATGAGGACAATTTTCTAATCTATCACCTTTAATGTGTATGTAGTACTTTTAATTTTTATTATGCATTTATTTGTTTTTTGTAGTAGTTTTTTAAAGTTTAGATGTATGCATAAAATGTAAAAGGTTGATCAGTTTTGTGTGGATACCTTCTTGTTTCCATCACTGTTCTCGATTTTGAAATCTGCTATGAACATAGCTTTACAGTGTTCTCTGTATATTGACTAGTGTGTCTTATTAGATAAATTCCAGGCCAGGTATCCTAGGTGAAAATTTAGTTTCTTACATTTACTGGATGTGTAACAAAATATTATCAAAACAGAGGAGGAATAATCTGTTTGGTTTCCTAGATTATTTTTTTTAAAGATTTTTTTAAATTTCTTTATTTGACAGAGATAGAGACAGCCAGCGAGAGAGGGAACACAAGCAGGGGGAGTGGGAGAGGAAGAAGCAGGCTCATAGAGGAAGAGCCTGATGCGGGGCTCGATCCCATAACCCCAGGATCACGCCTTGAGCCGAAGGCAGACGCTTAACTGCTGTGCCACCCAGGCGCCCCTGGTTTCCTAGATTATTTTTGTGTGTTGTTTTTTATTTTATGTGTGTGTGTTAATCTGTAAAAACTGTCAGAATCTAGTAACTACTAATGGTCAGAAAGTATTGCTGCCTTTCTTGCTTTTATATTAGAACCTGTGAAAAAACCCATTGATTTCCTATACTCTGCAATTGATTTTCCTTGGAGTCCTATCTCTTTTTTACTCTAAAGTATATCTTTTCATCCTTAGGCAAATGCCTTGCTAGAAATGAGACTCAGTTCCCATTCTTAACTCCTGAATCAGAGCCTGCGTTTTAACGAGATCTCCAGATCACTGTTGTGAAATTCCAATGCGAATAAGATGCATTTCTAACCCACTCAAACTTTCCATCTAAGAAACATACACAACTTATACTAAATGATATAAATACAGTACTCGAACATATGTATGCCTCTATTGAAACCTTTAGTTTCCAATTTATATTGGAGAAATACAGAGTATTTATAATGGTTCTTTGATCATATGGCACCTTTTTACCTCAGATTTAAAGAATAAAGAGAAACATATTACTGTGTTAAAAATTATCTTACTGTTGGGGCGCCTGGGTGGCACAGCAGTTAAGTGTCTGCCTTTGGCTCAGGGAGTGATCCCGGCGTTCTGGGATCGAGCCCCACATCAGGCTCCTCCACTATGAGCCTGCTTCTTCCTCTCCCACTCCCCCTGCTTGTGTTCCCTCTCTCGCTGGCTGTCTCTATCTCTATCAAATAAATAAATAAATAAATAAATAAATAAATAAATAAATAAAATCTTTTAAAAAAATTATCTTACTGGATAAAGCAGGAAACTTACCTCAGCCAGAACCATTTGCCCTAACTCCTTCTTTTCACCTTAGGTAAAATTAGGAACACTGCCAAGGCGTCTGGGTGGCTCAGTCAGTTAAGCGTCTGCCTTCAGCTCAGGTCATGATCCCAGGGACCTGGGATCAACCCCTGCATCTGGCTCCTTGCTCAGTGGGGAGCCTGCTTCTCCCTCTCTCTCTGTTGCTCCTCCTGCTCGTTCTCTCTCTCTCTGTGTCAAATAAATAAATAAAATCTTTAAAAAAAATTAGGAACACTCCCAATGGTCGCTTGGTGACATTCAGGGACATGGCCATAGAATTCTCCCAGGAGGAGTGGCGATGCCTGAGCCTCACTCAGTGGGAATTATGCAGGGATCTGATGTTAGAGAACTACAGACACCTCCGCGTCTCTGAGTGAGGATGAGGTCCTGTAACTGAACTAACACAAGTCCCTCCATGGTGAGTTACAGGTAGAGGCTATGCACGCTGGAGTTCTCACTCAAAGGAAACTGTATTTGCAGCAAATAAGGAGATTAGGGGAATAACTTCCCAAGCTGTGACTCCAAGAGCAGGGGCGAGTGGCTTCCTTTTATTTAGGGTTGGGATGAATATCTGAAAGGGGAGTTTTATCATCGTATGTAGCGATGGGTATAAGGTAGGCACAAGCACACGTGTACTTGGGAAACTAGCCTAAACGTGTATCCTGTGTTGCATTAATGAAACCTGTGCTCCTTCTTGGGTGGAGATTTTAACATTATAATGAGGTACCGGTAAGTGCCTGACACTTCATGGTCCCTCTCTTAGGTGTGAATCTATCCTGGAAGCTCAAAGGGCTCTATGCTGGCCGGAGCTTTTGTTATTTGTGTCCAAAAGATAAGGTTAGCATTCCTTAGATGAGGAGGGAGGGTCAGTGGGGGTCTAACTGGTGACAGTTTTAGCCTCATTAACTTCACGGGGCATGGTTCCAAATCCATACTCAGGGTTTTGCTCCTTCCTTGAAGAATGTCTCTTGGAAGATTCTTTTTTTCATGAGTGGAATTCAGATCCCTGCCGTAAGGGAAAGAAGTTAGGGATTTGTAGGTGTTGAGATAAAACTTCACGATGTTTCATCTTCGGTTTTAGCTTCCCCTTCGCTAAGGTACCGTCATCATGTCCTGTACATGAGAGGCAATTCTAAACATTGAGTGACCTTAAATGGTATTGCCCACATCTTGAATTCTAATTTCAATCCCCTGTTATTGTATCAGTAATACTTGGCGTAAGATCTGAAGATTGGAAATCTCTCCGTTGTGTTCTGAAGGAGATGTTGTGCAACAATGTTTGGGAAATCATTTTCTAGAATACTACAATGTCTTCTCTTCTCTACTGAATACAAAACTGGATTGAAAATTAGAATCTCCAGCAACACTCCTATTCTTTTTTTTTTTTTTTTTTTTTTCAATAAACAGGTCTTGTGTCAAAGCCAGACCTGGTCACCTTTTTGGAGCAAAAGAAGGAGCCCTGGGATGTGAAGAGAAAGGAGAGCGTAGCCATATGCCCAGGTAGGTGGGAGTGAATGAAGCAGATGATGGAGGTGAGGTCCAAAGTTCAGGGAGAAAGCCAGACCTTTACGTGTCATTTGTTCTCTTTGAATGGAAGTAAGTTTGAGAAGCCTAGGTTTATTCCTTCTGTTGTCATAGAGGGACAGCTGCTATCCAACATTATCAAGCTCTAACATCCTCTAGGGATCCTCCTTCCGCCCCAGTAATGGTCCATCCTCACATCCACGATGAGGGCCCAGGGCCTCCCCTTGGTCTGTGAGGGCCACAGAGATCTCTGTGATTTTCCCCTTGTTCTTGGGGCCCCAGGGAAATCTGCACATTTCTGAGGATCGGTATGAGAAGCTGTTTGTGAGTTCTATTTATGCCTCATGTCCAAAGTGTGTGAAGGGAATGCTGGGCACATTGGGGTTTGGTGCAGAAATGGCAGGAACACTGGAGACAGACATCACGTTTTCTCTTTTTGATTTCCAACCTCTGGGAGACTTAAAGCTTAATTGTACAAAATTGAGACACATTGTTTTCATCCAAAAACAAACCACTTCCCTTAAATGAGAAATTCTAATACTTCATTTCACTTCAAAATGTCCTTTTTATTGGGGCACCTGGGTGGCTCAGTCGGTTAAGCGTCTGCTTTCGGCTTAGGTCCTGGGATCGAGGCCCGCATCTGGCTCCCTGCTCAGTGGGGAGCCTGCTTCTCCCTCCACCTCTGCCTCTCTCTCCATCTCTCATGAATAAATAAATAAAACCTTTTTTTTAATGTCCTTTTTATTTGTACACAGTATCATTAGAAATTTTGTTTATATGCTCCAATCTACAATGATAAAAGAATTAATCCACTTACCTCATGAATTCTGAAAGAAATTAAGGACATAAAGGAGGTTAGAACATTGCCCACTGTTATAGTACAGTCACTTCTTACGTTATTTCTGAGTAAGTTGTCCCATTTGATAATTCTGTGTTGTTTAGTGCAAAGAGAACTGAGACTGTGTCCCATGAGTTTTCACTTTCTGATTGGATCTATGTCTTTTTAGATTGAAATGTTTTGATAGGAAATGCTCGAATGTGTATATATTATGTAAGAAGTAATAGTAGGTTTCTGTATTTATTAAAATATTTACCTCACAAATTTATTTATTTATTTANGTTATTTCTGAGTAAGTTGTCCCATTTGATAATTCTGTGTTGTTTAGTGCAAAGAGAACTGAGACTGTGTCCCATGAGTTTTCACTTTCTGATTGGATCTATGTCTTTTTAGATTGAAATGTTTTGATAGGAAATGCTCGAATGTGTATATATTATGTAAGAAGTAATAGTAGGTTTCTGTATTTATTAAAATATTCACCTCACAAATTTATTTATTTATTTATTTTTTTTTTTTAAAGATTTTATTTCTTTATTTGACAGAGATAGAGACAGCCAGCGAGAGAGGGAACACAAGCAGGGGGAGTGGGAGAGGAAGAAGCAGGCTCCTAGCGGAGGAGCCTGATGTGGGGCTCGATCCCATAACACCGGGATCACGCCCTGAGCCGAAGGCAGACGCTTAACCGCTTTGCCACCCAGGCGCCCCTACCTCACAAATTTAAATTTAGTAAAGAAGTTACTAGGTTTTTCGTTCATGTCCCTCAACATATAAATGAGTCATGATATAACTTAATCCCAAATGTTTATTTTATGTATTAGTGATGACCAGCACTTTTACAACTTCCATTTCTTCCTTTATTTTCAAATAAAGAGGGTTTTTTTGTTTGTTTATGGAGTTGTTTTTTTTTTTTTTTAATCCTTCTACAGGATGGCTTAAAGTCTTATTATTGTGCAGGAATGGGAGCACTATATTAATACCATAATAAATTTCTCCAGTGTCTTTTATTTTTTTTAATTTTTTTTTATTATATTATGTTAGTCACCATACAGTACATCCCTGGTTTCTTTTTTTTTTTTTTTAAAGATTTTATTTATTTATTTGACAGAGATAGAGACAGCCAGCGAGAGAGGGAACACAAGCAGGGGGAGTGGGAGTGGAAGAAGCAGGCTCATAGCAGAGGAGCCTGATGTGGGACTCGATCCCATAACGCCGGGATCACGCCCTGAGCCGAAGGCAGACGCTTAACCGCTGTGCCACCCAGGCGCCCCCATCCCTGGTTTCTGATGTAAAGTTCGATGATTCATTAGTTGTGTATAACACCCAGTGCACCATGCAATAAGTGCCCTCCTTACTACCCATCACCAGCCTATCCCATTCCCACACACCCCGCCCCTCTGAAGCCCTCAGTTTGTTTCTCTCTCCAGTGTCTTTTTTTTTTTTATTTAAGATTTTTATGTATTNAGATTTTTATGTATTTATTTGACAGAGATAGAGACAGCCAGCGAGAGAGGGAACACAAGCAGGGGGAGTAGGAGAGGAAGAAGCAGGCTCATAGCGGAGGAGCCTGATGTGGGGCTCGATCCCATAACTCCAGGATCACGCCCTGAGCGTGAAGGCAGACGCTTAACTGCTGTGCCACCCAGGCGCCCCATCCAGTGTCTTTTAAATGTTTATTCAAAAAATGATCATTCAAACTGTTGCCTTTACATGAAATGCTCCTGCCCTGCAATACCGACTCATGATCTGAAAAGTTTGCTCGTTATAATTTCATAGTTACAGTTCAGACTTCTAGTTAAACGGAAGAAATCATTTTTAGTAGTACATCTATGTTGTATTCAGAATTTAGATGGTGGATTTTCTCGTTTTTCCATTTACAACTCTGTATTTCCAATTTTTTGGTAGGATTCGTGGTATCAGTCAATCGTGCTTTAGATTTTTACCAATAATCAAAATTTTCAACTCACTATTTTTAAAGAGCTCTGGGGTTTAATTCACGTGTATACCAGCCATGTCTATCGCAAACAAAATTTTCTGTGTCATTATATGTATGAACATTACCCCAACTCTGCTCATGACTTCTTTATTTCTATTCTTGGTTAATGGTCAATGGTTGCTTTATTCTGCCTAAGTGAGTAGTCATGAGAATTAAATCTATGTCATCATCTATTTATTCTCTTTACATATTTTTTATTTTAATTGTGGTTAAAAAATGGCATAAAATTTACCATCAAAGTATTGTGAACTGAACATTTAGCATTATTGTGCAAACAGTAATTATTTAACCTTTCACTTACCGTGCAATCAAGTTCTGTTACTTTCTCTTCTTGCAAAAGTAAATTTTAATACCTGTTAAACAACCACTTTCTCATTTCCCTCTACCCTAGGTCCCTGGCAGGTACCATTTTAATTTTTTATGAGTTTCAACACCTTAGATTACTCACATAAGTGGATTCCTATAGAATCTGTCTCTTTGTGACTCATTTGTTTCACTTAACATAATGTCCTCAAGGTTTATACACAAGTTGTATCGTGTCACAGTATCTGTATCTTTCCCAAGGCTCAAAAATGTTTCATGACATGTATATGCTGCTATTTTCTTTATGTCTTTAACTATGCATGGGCATGTGAGCTGACTGTACCTATTTTGGGCTCTTGTGTGTAAAGCTGAAATGGATATAAATGTGCAAATATTAATTTCAAGTCTTTCTTTGAATTCTTTTCTAATTTTTAAAAAAAATTTAAAAAGATTTTATTTATTTATTAGAGAGCGAGAGAGCACAAGCAAGGGGAGCAGCAGGCAGAGGAAGAAGAAGGCTCCCCACTGATCAAGGAGTCCGATGTGGGACTTGATCCCAGCACCCTGGGATCATGACCTGAGCCAAAGGCAGACGCTGCACCGACTGAGCCACCCAGGTGCCCTAAGCCATCTTATTTTGTAGAACAGCTTTTCTCACTTGTGGGATTTCTGAGCGTATCAGAGAAATTGCATGATTAAAACACAGGTAAATAGTTCATCATAACTGGAATCTAATATCCATAAAGGTTTGTTATGAAAATATAATTTTTCTCTCTAAAATTAACCTCTTTTTTAAAAAACATAGTAAACCGAGACTTCGTAAAATAAGCCTAGTTTTTTTTTATACAAATAGTTTGGTTTTTTTTTAAGATTTTATTTATTTATTCGACAGAGATAGAGACAGCCAACGAGAGAGGGAACACAAGCAGGGAGAGTGGGAGAGGAAGAAGCAGGCTCATAGCGGAGGAGCCTGATGTGGGGCTCGATCCCATAACACCGGGATCATGCCCTGAGCTGAAGGCAGATGCTTAACGACTGCGCCACCTAGGCGCCCCCAAAATAAGCCTAGTTTTAACAAGCTTGGCCTAATTATTTATATAAGTGCAGCATGAATAGTGACTGGCTATATAGGTTGTTTGAAATCTGCTCTGCTGGAACTCTTTATAAGGAATTTCAGATTGAACTTTATTTTTTTAAGGTTTTGGGTTTTTTTTTTGCTTTTGTTTTGTTTTGGTTTTGTTTTTCGTAATCTTTACACCCAATGTGGGCTCAAACTCATGACCCCAAGATCAAGAGTCGGATACTCTTCAAACTGAGGCAGCCTGGTGCCCCTCAGAATGAATGTTTAAAGCCTTGTGAGCTAAGAAGCCAGGCCAAGCACTTGCCCTCAAATTCGCCAGCAATATTTGTAAATGTGGGTTACTTCTTCTCTTCTCAAGTCCCCAAAATATCTTCAGGTTCTTAAGCCTGCCAGAAAGTGAACTGATTTACTCACCTGGTAAGGCTATTGGAAATGCTGAAAGCAAGGTACCATGCGTATTATTTCAAAGGGCTTTATTGGTTTCGTAAAGTTGAAGCTATCTGTTCATATCTGAGTCTATGATTTTCTCAAATATGACATTCCAGTCAAAGCCTTGGTGATGTAACCAGCATTTCCCATGATGATCCATTGCAAGGAGAAGAGTTTATTAGCCCATAGGCTAATGGCTCGTTAGAAATGCAGACTCAGATCCCACCCAGAACTGAATCAGAATTGATTTTTTTTTTCAGAATTGACATTTTTAATAAGGTCTCCGATTCCCTGTTGTGAAATTGGATTTCACATTAGAATTTTATGAGTTCTCTTCTAATCTATCAACATTTCCTTCTAATAAATATACATAACTTAGACTGTATGACATAATTACAGTACTCTAAAATGAATATGCCTGGGTTAATACCATTATTTTATAATACATGTAGGAGAAACATACAATATTTGTATTGTTTTTTGGGGGGTCATATGCCAGCCTCTTACTTCAGAGCTAGAGAATACATTACAGCATATTACTGTGTTGAAAACGATCTTATTGGATAAAGTAGGGGAAACACCTAAGCCAGAAACAGTTCTCCTAACTTCTCTTCATCTTCTGTAAATTTGAATTCTATCCCTTGCCACTCGGTCAATGTGTTACTTATTTCCGGGACTGCTGAAATACAGGGATGTGATGTAAGTGAACTGTGGACACCTGCTCTTCAGGGGTGAGGATGACTCCTTCCAGACTTCCCAAACCACACTCGGGGTTTTGTTCCTTCCTTTAAAGATGATGTCTTCAAAGATTCTTCTTTACAGGATTGGAATTCAGATCCCTGCTGTAAGGGAAGTAAGTAAGGACTTACAGGTGCAGAGGAAAAAAAATCTTCATGGTGTTTCAGCTTTAGCTTCCCCTTCCTTAAGGTAACATCATCATTTACTGTAGATTAGTGGTAGTTCTAAAAATGCGGT
The DNA here is from genome assembly GCF_002007445.2 of Ailuropoda melanoleuca. NCBI lineage: Eukaryota > Metazoa > Chordata > Mammalia > Carnivora > Ursidae > Ailuropoda > Ailuropoda melanoleuca. The sequence continues at coordinate 28,150,939 of NC_048229.1, forward strand.
TGTGTAAAATGATACTGCTCCCAGCTGAAACCATTTCCCACCCTTTGTTTTTGTTTCTGTTATACTTGGAAGTGGAGCTCGAGATCTGAACTTTGGAAATCCCTTCTGTGTATTCTAAAAGGGGCTGTCAGAAAGCAGTATTTTGGGGCACCTGGGCTGCACAGCGGTTAAGTGTCTGCGTTCAGCTCAGGGCGTGATCCTGGCGTTGTGGGATGGAGCCCCGCATCGGGCTCCTCCGCTATGAGCCTGCTTCTTCCTCTCCCACTCCCCTGCTTGTGTTCTTGGGAAATAATTTTCTAGAATTCTACAATGTCTTCTCTACTGAGGACAAAACTGGATTGAAAATTAGAGACTCTCCAGCAAAATTCATATTTATTTTTTTTAAATAAATGGGTTTTGGGGCACCTGGGTGGCTCAGTCTGTTATACATCTGCCTTTGGCTTGGGTTGTAATCCTGGGGTCCTGGGATCGAGTCTCACGTGGGGCTTCCTGTTCAGCGGGGACTCTGCTTCTCCCTCTCCCTCTGTTCCTGCTCTCTCTCATTATCGCTCTCTCTCAAATGAATAAATAAAATCTTTATAAGTAAGTTAAGTAAGTCTTGCTATACCTAAGCCAGACCAGCTTGCCTCTTTGGAGCCGGAGAAGGAGGCTGGGATATTTAGAGAAAGGAGACAGTAGCCTTCCATCCAGGTAGGTGGGAATGACTGAAGCAGGTGACAGAGCTTAGGTCCAAAAGTCACGGAGGAAGCCAGGCCTTAAAACGTGGTTTGGGAAACTTTGTTGAATGAAAATAATTTTCTGTAAGATTAAGCTCCCTTCCCTTGCTATCACACAGAGACAACCTAACACTCCCCATACCCCTACACCCTCTAAGGAGTCTCCTGCTAGCCTGCTCTCCCATCATGTTCACAGTAAGAGCCAAAGAACTTTCCATTGTCTGTGAGGACCTGCATGATATATCTGTGTTTCCATAGCTTTGGGGGCCCAGAGAAATCTGGGAATATTTCTGAGGAATTTGTGAGAAGGCACTTTTAAAATTCCATTTTTGCCTCATGACAAAAATATGTAAAGGGAGTGGTCAGAATATTATGTTCAGAAAAACTGTAAACACTGGAGGCAGATATCACATATCTTCTACTTTTTGATTTCCAATCTTATCGAGGCCTTGAGCATCATCTTACAAAATCCCAGGCAGTAATGTCATCGGGGTAAAAGGCACCACCCTAAAATGAGAATATCTAATCCTGTATTTCACTTCAAAATTTCCTTTTTCTTGGGGCACCTGGGTGGCTCAGTTGGTTAAGTGTCTGCCTTCTGCTCAGGTCATGATCCCAGGGTCCTGGGATGGAGCCCTGTGTTGGGCTCCCCGCTCAACGGGGAGTCTGCCTTTCCCTCTGCCTGCCGCTCCCCCTGCTTGTGCTCTCTCTCTCTCTCTCAAATAAATAATTAAAATCTTAAAAAATATATAACAAGATAAAACTATAGTTATATACAAGGAGCCTTTTTTTTTTTTTAAGATTTTATTTATTTATTTGACAGAGAGAGAGACAGCCAGCGAGAGAGGGAATACAAGCAGGGGGAGTGGGAGAGGAAGAAGCAGGCTCCCAGCAGAGCAGGGAGCCTGATGTGGGGCTCAATCCCATAATGCTGGGATCACGCCCTGAGCCGAAGGCAGACGCTTAACGACTGAGCCATCCAGGCGCCCCTGCAAGGATCCTTTAAAAAAAAAAAATGTATAATTTATTCAGAAATTTGGGGGTTAAAATTTCTCTCATTCTTGTTTTACAATTCCACAACAATGCTTCCTTTTGTGTGATACATTCCACAGCCTTAATTAATTGTGCTTTTATTTTTTGTCCCTGTTCTGTTTTTAGGTAACAATTTTCAACTTCACACATTTTAAGACTGTGAAGGGTGTACTTCAAATAGGAATCAGCCATCTGTCAATTGCCAATAATATTACCTGGGTATTTGTTTGTATAAATATTACCCATATATTGTTGGTTCATGACTTATCTTGTTGGTTTCTTTTCTTGGTTTAGTGGTCAGTGGCTGTTTTATCCTTCCTTGGTGAATTGTTGTAATAAAATTAAGGTCATCATCTATTTAAGGATGAATTTATATTCCCTTTTTGAGAGAAATGCCATTCTGAATTGAAGGTAAGATTTTATTTATTTTTTTTTTTAAGATTTTATTTATTTACTTGACAGAGAGAGATAGCCAGCGAGAGAGGGAACACAAGCAGGGGGAGTGGGAGAGGAAGAAGCAGGCTCCCAGCAGAGGAGCCTGATGTGGGGCTCGATCCCAGGACCCTGGGATCACGCCCTGAGCCAAAGGCAGACGCTTAACGACTGTGCCACCCAGGAGCCCCTCAAGGTAAGATTTTATTTTATTTTATTTTATTTTATTTTATTTTATTTTATTTTTTCGGTTGTGTGTTGCCTTTAATTAAATTCTAAATAGAGAACATATCCTTCTACAATTATAATACGGAAATGTCTATGAACAGAATAGATAACTTTTTTGGCAAATGCCTAGAAAAGGATGGTGTCAGCCAAGTTCATCCAAGGTGTTAAGCAGCGACATCTACGCGGCCAGGATGTGGTCAGTGTTTGGGGACGGAGGTAAATATCCGCAATCCGTGCATTCCTTTGATTTCTTCTTTCAGTGCCTGATTTACCATCTGGTGCTGCTGGACAGTTCTCTTCTCCTTAAATTCTTCTGACTCGATCCGGATTTCATACATCGCCCCACAGCCTCCTGAAATGTCGGTGACTTGGACAGCTGTCGCTCCAGGAAACTTTTCTTTGAGAATTTGGGTCACCTTGCGCTCCCCCTCGGTTTGCGAGGCAAACATCCACCGGGCACAGTGGAGAAGAGGAAGCCCCCGGATCCCGCGGAGCAGCGGCGCTGCAGCGGCCGGGCTCCACGCCGCCATGCCCGGCCGACGCGGCCCCTCAAGGTAAGATTTTAAAACTCACAATGTTGTATCAGTTTTAGGTTTTATAGTTTACTCTTAATTGTGGTTGTAAACATATGCCATAAAATCTACCATTTTAACCATTTTATTTATTTTTTTATTTTTTAAAGATTTTATTTTTGCGAGAAACAGAGCACAAGCAGGGGGAGGAGTAGAAGGAGAAGCCGACTCCCCGCTGAGCAGGGAGCCCGATGCAGGAATTGATTCCATGGTTCTGGAATCATGACCTGACCTGAAAGCAGATGCTTTACTGACTGAGCCACCCAGACGCCCCATTTTAACCATTTTAATCTGTAGTGTGAAGTATATTTATGTTGTTGTAAAACCAACCTCTGGAATGTCTCCTCTTGCAAAACAGAAACTCATTCCTTTCCTCCTTTTTTCTTCCTACCTTCCTCACTCTCTCCTTTCCTTCCTTCCATCTCTTACACTACCTTAGGTTAGTCACGTAAGCGAAATCAGTGTTATCTGTCTCTGTGATTCATTTATTTCGCTTCGCATAACATCATCGATGTGGGAAACAAAGGCAAAAGAAAAACATGTAAATTTCCTTACTGTCTACAGCCCATTGACAAGTCCTTGAAACAGGTAGCCTGGCCTTCTGGGAGCTCAGCGGCCTCAATGTTAATACTTCACTAAGGGCAAAAGTGCAATCCTACCTTAGCATCATCCCAACCCTCCTCCTCCGGGCCCTTTCAGTCCACAGTAACATATAAAAGTTCCTTAGCAAACTTCCATTATCTTTATCCCCCAGATATGTCAGCAATCATCCTCCAAGAATATGGTCCACCGACACACATCTGAAGGGTCTCATGATCAAGGCTTTATTTGTTATTTTAGAGATAGAGAGAGTGTGCAAAGGGGGGTGAGGGGCAGAGGGACAGGAAGAGAGAGAATCTCAAGCAGACTCCACAATCAGCATGGAGCCTGATTTGGGACTTGATCTCTTGACCCTGAAACCAAGAGTGTGACGCTTACCTGACTGAGCCCCCCAGACACTGCATCACTAATGCTGTATTAGACAGTAATAAATGACCTTTTCCTAGCTACAGCTAGCCCCCCGAAGGTCCTGGCAACCTTCCTTCCATAATGCCATGGAGGCTGGTGCTGCCCCAGACCCCACCCCGACTTGAAAGCATATAATCAGTCACCCATCACGCCTGCAGCTCTCTCTCCCCACCAGTCCCGTCCTCCTGCTTTAATAAAACCACCTTTTTTGCACCAAAGCTGTCTCAAGAATTCTTTCTTGGCCATCGGCTCTGAACCTGAACATTTCTGTGTCATCATCACAGTTTAACCACGTTGTATCATGTGACAAGATCTGTTTCTTTTTTCAAAGCTGAATATTATTCCAGCAGTTCGGAGACCATCTTTGAGACACTAGTCCTCTGCCTTGTCTGCGGTCGCCTCCCTGGAGTAAATTCCCTCGTGTTTTGCGACCACTCATCAGTCTGCTCTTGGCCAGGGCACAGGGAGGGGTGCCAGAGCACGTGGCTCCTTGGGTCCCAAACAGAGCAGGGTTGGCCACTCACTGTGACAAGGTCTGAGGCAGAGAGACACATGGTGGGGAGACGCGAGAGGAAGTTACTTCAGGGAGGCCCACACCGGGAAGACGGCCGAGTAATGTCTCAAAGACGGTCTCCAAAGTGCTGGAAATACATCCAGGGTTATATAAGGAAAATGGGGGGCAAAAGGGGGGGGTGCCTGCAGGCAGGCAGCCAAGGTTAAATCTGTCCTTGTCTGGGAGTCCATCAGGGGTGGGGTCTTTCTGGCTCAGGGCAGTCCCTGTTGCTTGAGGGGGTAGTTTCTGTTCCCTTCAGGGGATGCTTTGCCCTCAGGGTCTTCCTCTGGAGCCAAGAGACAAGCTGGAAAGAACCCAGCTAGAAAGTCCAAGGTCAAAATTGAGGCAGCCATGGTCATCTTTCTTGCCTTTGGATTTTGTCAGCCGTGAGGGGCAGAACTGGGTCTGGGACCACTGGGCTGGTGTTCTTGCCCCCTTGGGTCCTGGTAGCAAGATAATTACCACGGGCAATGGAATATGATGTGGAAAACAAAGGCAGAAGAAAAATTGTTACATTTCCTTACTACATGCAGCCCACTAAGTCCTTGAAACAGGCAGAGTGACCTTCCTCTAGGGACTCAAGTGCCTCAATGTTGACACTTTATGTAGGGCAGAAGGCAGTCCTAGCCCGACCCCCACCCCCAGGATCCTGTATGTCTACTGTAACGTATAAAAATTCTATTGGACGGGGCGTCTGGGTGGCACAGCGGTTAAGCGTCTGCCTTCGGCTCAGGGCGTGATCCCAGCGTTTATGGGATCGAGCCCCACATCAGGCTCCTCCGCTGGGAGCCTGCTTCTTCCTCTCCCACTCCCCCTGTGTTCCCTCTCTCGCTGGCTGTCTCTCTGTCGAATAAATACATAAAATCTTTAAAAAAAAATTCTATTGGAAACTTCCTTTATCTCTAAACCCCCAAGATACACGCTGGCAATCATCCCCCAAGCATATGGCCCACCGATACACATCTGAAGGGTCTCATGACTCCGGTTTTATTAGACAGTAATAAAGGACCTTTCCCAACAACAGCTAGCCCCCTGAGGTCCTGAAAACCTTCCTTCCAAAATTCCTTAGAGACTTACCCTCTCCCTAACCCCCTCCCAACTTGAAAGTGTAGAATGAGCCACTCCTCATGACCCCGGGCAGCCAAGTCTCCTGTCCCCCGGCTTTAAGAAAACCACCCTTTTGCACCAAAGATGGGTCAAGAATTCTTTCTTGGCCATCGGCTTTGAACCCTAACGTTCTTTCCTACGTCATACTAGACACATCCCTTCCCCGCCATAGTTAAGACTCGTGTGTGGTGTGTGTGTTGTTGTTGTTGTGGAAATGGCGTTTGGAGCCAATGGAGATAAAGGAAGTTTCCAAAGTGATTTTTATGTGTCAAAGGAGAATCACAGGATCCTGGAGGTTGGGCTAATATCAAGCTAAGGTTGCCTCTGCCCTTAGCGAAGTGTTAACATTGAGGCAGTTGAGTTCCTCCGGGGAGGTCACTCTGCCTGTCTCAGGTAACTGCCAATGAGCTGCACGTTGTAAGACATTTTTTTTTTGTGCCTTTGTCCTCCACGTCAGTGAGAACACTTAAGATGCTCTTGCCTAGCAAATTCCAAGTGTACAATACAGTCCTGTTAACTACAGTCACCAGGCTGTAATCCAACACTCAGTGCGCATCTAGCCTGCCTAAGTGAGCCCTCGGACCATGCGATCGACATCTCAACATTCCCCCCATCCTCAGCCCCGGCAACAAAAACGCTAATCTCTTCTAGTTCGCCTTTTTAAAAAGATTCTGCATATGTGTGATTTCATACAGTATCTTTTTTCTATGTGTGGCTTATTTAACTTAACAAAACGTCCTCCACTTTTATTCTGTTGCTACGAACAGAAGACTTTCCTTCTTTTCTGAAGCTGATTTTATATATATATATATAGAGAGAGAGAGAGAGAGAGAGAGAGAGAATAAATTAGATGAGATGAGAGAGAGAGAGACTAAGAGAGAGAGACAAGAGAGAATACCAGAGATTAACTTTCTATATCGCACCAGTTGCCTGCCTGGTGTGGCAGAAAGTTGTTTGACAATGATGGGGTTTTGGAATATAGGTGAGGGTCAGTGGGTGAAGTCTGGAGCCGACCAAGAAAGAATTCTTGAGGCGTCTTTGGTGCAAAACGGTGGTTTATGAAAGCACGGGGACAGGACCCGTGGGCAGAAAGAGCTGCTGCCTGGGTTGTGCGGGGTGGCTGATTATATACTGTGGGGTTGGGGGAGAGAAGGATAAAGGGAGGTTTCTGAGAAAATACTTTCATATGTTAAAGACGACTCACAGGATACCGGAGGCCTGGCCATGGTCAGGTTAAGGCTGGTCTTCCCTCTAACAAGGCATTGACATGAAGGCAGTTGGGGTCTTCCTGCAGGAACATTACACTCTGTCCACTTCAAGTATCTGTCAATGGGCTACAGATTATAAGGATATTTAATTGTATCTACATTTCCTTCTGGAAGCTAGGTTATTGATAAAAATGCTTTCTTCTTGTAGACTGCTAAGATAGTAGTAAACTGAGGGAGACTCTGGTCCTGCAGAACTATGATCTCTGAAACTGTTTGGTTTTTTTTTTTTCCTTTCCTTAGCTAAGTGCCTGAGGAATGTCACAGATGTCCCATGGTGGGGGTGGGGTGGGGTGTCAGCTTCTGCTTTGTCCTCAGCCAGCCTTCTGTTCCCTCATCCACAGCATGGGCTCTTTCCTTTTTCCTGTGAATGACTTCCCCCTTTTTGAAATTCTAACCTCCTGATGTCACGGGGTTTGGTTGCATCAATCACCCATCTTGGGGCCTCTTATCTTTGAGGTTCCCAAACTTAAATGTTTCCTCTTGTGAATCTGTCTTACGACAGCTTAATTATTAGACGAGCTGAAGAATTGAGAAGAGACGAAGAAAAATGTGCTCCTCTCCTACACACTCATTTTGCGGTAGAAAACTGAACTCCGTGCTTCAGACTCAAGTTATCATGTGAAGACATAGCTTGAGGACAATAGCAGCAACAGCTTTATGGCTTTGCCAGCAAAGGAGGCCTCCGCAGGTCACAGCCTTCAAGTCTGCGAGCCCACCCGGAGCCAGGGGCTGGGGTTTGGAGGGAAATGCAGGATCTAGCCGGATTCCACAGGAATTGTGTCTGTGCTGCCAGTCCCAATTCTCATGTTGTCAGGGTGGAACCAGGTTCTGAGTCAAGACTGAGAAGATCAGAGGGGAGGTCTGTGATGAGAGAAAAAGGTTATCAAAGTTTTAATGCAGCCGTTTTGATTTTTGTTAAAATTTTCTTTTAAGATTTTATTTGAGAGAGCCTGAGCAGGGGGAGGGGCAGGCAGAGGGAGAAGCTGGTTCCCCACTGAGCAGGGACCCTGACCCGGGGCTGGATCCCAGGACCCTGGGATCATGACCTGAGTCAAAGGCAGATGCTTAACCGACCAAGCCACCAGGCCCCACAGTTTTTGTTCAACTTCGTGCTTTTAATTGGTTTCCATTTCAGTCACCAGGACAACCATGGTAAGACCATTTTGTATTTCACAGTGAGAAACCACTCAATAGTTTCTAGAATGGCTTAAATAAAGAAAAAGGGTAACATCAAAATTCAGTGAAAATGTCGAGGAATTAGCATTCACATATATTGCTGATGGGAGTGTAAAAAGTACATTCACTTCAGAAAACTGGCGGTTACTTATGAAAATATACATTTTCCTATGGAAGGGGAGCATTTTGTCATACCAAAATATGTCTCTTTGGTCTAAGAATTATTTTAGGCTGTTACTTTTTTTTTTTTTTAAAGATTTTATTTATTTGTCAGAGAGAGGGAGAGAGAGAGCACACAAGCAGGGGGAGCAGCAGAGGGAGAAGCAGGCTCCCTGGTGAGCAAGGAGCCTGATGCTGGACTCGATCCCAGGACCCCGGGATCCTGACATGAGCCGAAGGCAGACACTTAACCGACTGAACCACCCAGGTGTCCCCAGGTTACCTTAAAAAAGCAGCAGAGAAAGGAAAAACTCTGAAATCCTATATGTTTACTTTCGTAAGAGACATTTGCATCTCTAAGGAAAGCTCCATTTGTAAGGTGTCTCCCTCTCTGTAGCAGAAAGAGGGAGAAAGTGTTAATCTCCAGAAACTCCGATCAATGGAGAAGGCGTGGATCTAAATTAGGATTAGAATCATAGCCTTGGTTCCCTTGCTTTGCCTGGTTAGCTCCCCAGATGCTTCCTAACAGGATCACGTGTGGAGTTTAAAAAAACGGTCAACCCTGAGATTCTGTCTATTGGTTTGGGCGAAAACAGCAGTGTTGTGTTAATGAAGGGCTCCAGGTGATTCTCAGTGAGGCCGGGGGCAAGCACGAGGGCTTCTGGTGATTGTATGAGAGCTGAGAGCAGGCTCTGGCTCAAGGAGAGGTGACAGGGTGTCTGCTCCGTGAGTCTGGGAGGGTCAGGTCCGTGCAGGACACGGTTCCTGTGCTGTAGCCGAATTTGTGGGCGTCTGTGGGAGGGGAGGCCCCCTGGAAGCAGAGAAGGAAAATTCAGGGATTGGTAGGAGCTCAGAGTACCTGAACAGTGCCAGACACAAAGGACTAGGAATTTGGGCCTTTTTTGCATCTTAAAGTCCTGCCTGCCGGCGCGCAGTTTACACACGAAGAGGCTCTGTTGGGGGCTTTAAAGGCAAGGATCCTGATGCCGCTGATTTCTCCCTATATACCTTGTGAGAAAGGCCTCTAGAAGACGAGGTGAAAGGAGAAATGGCCAGTTCTCAGGTAAGCCTTGCGTCTGTGGTCTGAGGTCGTGTCGTCTTTTTCTCCTAAAATTCCTTGCATTTGCAAATTGTAAATGTTGACTCCTTTACTTCTGATGTTTCTGCTTTATGTTTTCAGGTAATTTTTAAACCTTTTCAGAAAGAATACCCAAGATTATTAGGTCTTTACAACACTTCTCCCCTATATTCTAGAGCCTTCTCTCCCTTCTCTCCAACCTGGCTTCCAATAGGGCATCAACAGTTGTCACTTTGTTTGTTTTTATTTTATTTTTCTGGATTTTAAAAATTTATTCACATACCTCTTAGAAAACTTAAGCTGAATTTTTTTAAGATTTAATTTTATTTATTTGAGAGAGAGCAAGAGAGAGAGCGTATGAGCATGGGGAGGGGTGGAGGGAGAGGGAGAAGCAGACTCCCTGCCAACCAGGGAGCCCAATGTGGGGCTGGATCCCAGGACCCCGGGATCTTGACCTGAGCCACCCAGATGCCCGTAGGCTGAAATTAAAACAAAACAAAACAAAAACCTGAAGCAAACAACTTCACAAAAGCACATACCGACATCTGAGTCATGTCTCTTACGTGGCCTATAAATATGGATTCAGAGTCACATTTACATATTGGTCGCAATAGCAAGCATACCATTAATGACAAATTCATGAAAAAACTTCACCTGTTCATGTCAGACTCCCAAGGCTCAGCGGAGGCACAGAGAGAGGAGGGCCACCTAATCCCCTGAACCCCAATCCAAGAGGCCGTAGGGACAAAGTATGAATCACTACACTGGCATTGAGCCCACTTCTCAGATCTTCAGCTTGGAGATCATTGGGGGCTTATCACAAAGGCTTGCTTTTGAGCAAGTTTCTGATTCATGGTGATGGGGCCCAAGGATCTGCATTTGTACTAGGTTTCTAACATGATGCCACTGGTCCGATGGCCACACTCGGACAACCCGCTGGAGTGCTTGGGGCTGCCCCTCAGTGAAGACGTTCATTCCTGTCTTCCTAAGGAAAAGCCCTTCCTGACCGGCTCTGTCCTGGCTTACCTGAACTTCGGCAGTAGGCCTGGGTCACCATAATAGGTTGCCCAATCAGCCTCCTGTTTTTGAACAGGCATAGTAGCCAAACTGGTAAAACACTCATTCTGGGTCTGCAAACAGCACGCGTGAAGGAAAACAGAAGCATGACAGTGCCCAGCCCGGTGCCAGCCAGAATTCCTGTTCTCAAGCTCTTATACTGACTCCAAACCCCTGGAGGGTTGAACATAGAACTCACTTCTCAGCCAGCTGACAGCTCCTGCAGTGTTTCCTGAGTCCCAGGTGGCACCTACCATAGAAAATAGAACACCAGAGCCATTGCCCTGCTGGAGAGGCAGGACGGGTGGCAGTCGGCCCTGTTTGTGGACTTCTGAGGAAGGAGACTGTTGGCCAACCCTGGAGCTGAAGCCCTTGGCGGCCGGAGCTGCCCCGGAGGACACTGATCCCAGGGAGGTGCGCAGGTCTTTGCCATCCACAGAGGTCGCCACAGCGCTGAACCGGCCTGCAGTGCCCAGCACGTGCCAGCCTTTGGCAGGCCCCATGGGAAAAGAAATCTTAATAATTGACCAGAGATTGGGAGGCATTGTGGTGTAGTGCAAACAACACTGAGTTGGGAGTTGACCTCCTTGTTCTAGTTCTGGACTGTTCCTACCTGGCTGTGTGTGACCCTTTCTTTTTCTTTTTTTTTTTTTTTTTGATCCTTTCAGTTTGGGAACCTTGCTACCTGTGGGTGGAAGGGGTCCAGGGGGCGGGGACTGGTGGATGTCCAAGGTCTTTCCAACTCTGACAATCTTGAAATATTTGAAAATGCTATAAAATCCATGGTATAAAATCCAGTTCCCAATCCGGAAGAGTCAAGGGGACTGGGCCTGAGGCCCTTGAGCCTTGGGCTCTGGCCCGGGGTGCTGGAATCACCAAGGGCTTCCTCTTTTCTGTGCTTTCCCACCCACAGAAGCAGCCCCTAGCCCCAGGTGCCGGGGCCCCTCTGCCTCCAGGCCTCGCCCTCAAGTCCCACCCACTCCCCTCCCCACTCTCAGCTTTAAGACCAACGGAACAGGCCGGGCCACGTGAAGAGCAGACCCTGGGGCCCAGACCTCGAGGAGAGGCCTGGAGAGTCGCACATTAGTGTGGGCTGTTTGGGGGCCTCCAACCCCACCTCCGTCCTCACTCCTTCCTCCTCTGTGTCCTTTTCCACCACCTCCCAGTTTCTCTCTGATACAGGTGTAAGAAGACATTTGCACATAAGGGTGACTGGGACAGCTCTCTCCCCGCCCCTCCCCTTTTTATATAAGAGCTCTAAGTACAGTTTCAAAATAAAACACAAAGAACAAAAAGGGCCTAATCTCGGGGCCACCTGTTCTCCACGGGAGAATGAATCTGCACATCCCACTCGGACCTGCCTGGGAGACCGCGGGGCCCCTTCCCGGCCCCACCGGGCCTGGCGCTGCCGCGGAGAAGAGAAAGGCAGGCGGAGGCCCGGCCCCAGGCCCTTGGGGACGGAGACTGGGTGGCACGTCCACCGTGTACGAAGGGGGACAGGGAGCGGACGGGACGAGAATGTCCGCTGCCGGGACCTCCGGTGACAGGGACGAGAGAGCAGGAGTGCCCGGCTGGGTTTAGGGGAAAACGGAGGTCTTCGAGCAGGAGCGGAGCAAGGGAGGAAAGTGCTAATCGCTTTACAAGATCGGGTCCGGGCAGGCGGGAAAGATCGCGGGGCGCGCGGGGTTCCGGCCCGCCTGGAAGGCTGGCGCAGCTGCGGGGCCCGGGCCAGCTCCGCCCCGGCCTCCCGGCCGCCTTCCCGCCCGCGGTCCCAGCCCGCCCAGCCGCCCCACGCTCCGCCGGAGCCGTCCAGGCCTCCGAGCGGCCGAATACCAATGAGGACCGGGCCGCCGCNCCCCACCCAGATCCTGTCTCCGGCCGGCCAGCCTGGGGGACAGAGGCGGCGGCCAGGGCCCGGGGAAGCCAGGTGTGCGGGCGGGAGGGCCGGCCGAGCAGCGACAGAGGCGGAGCCGCCCCGCCCGACCGCGCACCGCAGCGGCGCGGGGCCCGCGGCCCGAAGCCCTTCCGGCCCGAGCTGCGCAGCGCCGCCGCCGCCTCGGAGGCCTGCAGGATGGTCTGGCGCTCCTCGGGCGCGGAGTCCGCAGACAAGGGATGCGCCTGCAGGACGTGCGGCTGGATGGCCCTGACCTTGAGCGTGGCCAGCGCGGCTCCGCGCACCGTGCCCACCGGGCCGCGCCCGCTGCATCCTTAGTGCGTCAGGTACGCGCCCCGCCAGCGCGGCGGGTGGTTGGGCCGCGGCTCTCGGCTGCGGGGCGGGGGCGGCGGCGGGAAGGAGAGGCCCCGGGCTGTAGGCCGCGCTCGTGGACCTCCGCGGGCCCCACGGCTCCCCTGGGGAAAGCGGGCCATCGTGTAGGAAGGGACAAAGGACCGCGCTGGAGCGGGTAGAGGGCCAGCCGCCCGCGTCTGGGCTCCCCGGCCGCGCAGCTTGGCCCTCCTGTCCTGTGCTCCCCAATCTCCCCTGCGACCTCCCATTCTCACCACCCGCTTCCACCCAAACTCCCAGCCCTCAGGCCCTGCCTGGCCCGCGTCCCTACCTCCACTCCCCCGCACCTGTTTGTTTTTTAAGACTTTATTTATTTGAGAGAGAGAGCAAGCCGTGGGGGAGGGCAGAGGGAGAGGGAGAAGCCTGCTGCTGGCCGAGCAGGGAATCCGATGCTGGGCTGGATCCCGGGGCCTGGAGATCTTGACCCCGCTGAAGGCAGACGCTTCACCGACTGAGCCACCCCGGCGCCCCATCAGTTGCCACCTTGAATAAGTCCTGCAAGTACTAGAATACTCCCTTGGTGACAGCTTCCCAGGGGAAAATGTTGAGTCCAAGGTTCCTGTTGCTGATGGGGTCCGGTCCTGGGGTAGCAGTAAAGGACGCCAATTCCCATTTAGGCCCGAATTGGTTGCTGTATCAGTTCCATGTAGACCAGGAATAAGAATGCACAAATACACAGGGTGAATATGAGGACCAGGCTAACAATGAATGTTCTGGGAAAAAAAGGGGGACCCTTGCTCTTTAGAATGTGAAAAAGATATTTTATTTAAGAAATACTAGATATCACAGGACATGGAAAGTATCCTTGATCGGAGTTTCTACAAATCGGCTGTATGCTCATAATTCGGTTTATATTCTGATACACTGTTTGGGGGCCAGGAGAACACACCAGTAATAACAGGTCCTTCAGTGTGCCTTGGGTGTAGTAGGAAAATTAGAGTTCAAAGCCAATGGCCGAGAAAGAGTTTTTGACCCATCTTTAGTGCAAAAAGGTGGTTTTATTAAAGCTTGGGGACAGGACCCTTGGGCAGAGGGAGCTGCCCTGGGGTCATGAGGAGTGGCCCATTATATACTTTCAAGTTGGGAGGGGGTTAGGGTTAGCATAAGTCTCCAAGGAATTTTGGAAGCAAGGTTTCCAGGACCTAGAGGGGGCTGGCTATTGTTGGGAAAAGGTGGTTTATTATCATCTAATAAAACCTGAGTCATGAGACCCGTCAGATGTATATTGGTGGGTTATATGCTTGGGGGATGATTGCCAACATGTATCTTGGGAAGGGTGTGTGGGGGGTGTTAGAGGTACAGGAAGTTTCCAAAGGAATTTTTGTATGTTAAAGTAGGCTTACAGGTCTTGGGGGCTGGGCTAAAATGGCCTTTTGCCCTTAGCAAAGTGTCAACATCGAGGTAGTTGAGTCCCTAGAGGAATGTCACTCTGCCATTTTCAAGGACTTGTCAGTGGGCTGTAGATAGTAAGGAAATTTGATAATTTTTCTTCTGCCTTTCTTTCCCACATCATTAGGCACTGATACCAATTTCTTTCCTTACAGCTAATGTTACCTTTTATTGGCTTGGTGCTCTCTGCCCGATTTCTCCCCTATATTGTTCATATTTTCCCCCCTTATCATTTGAAAGGATCTTAGATGGATTTACTGAGAAATGTGCAGAAACCGTCCCATTTAAACTGGAGACTTCTTTCTCCTTTTGCTTGTAGTTTCTGATGAGAACAAAGGCAAAAGACATGGAGAGAAAATGAAATTTCCTTACCACTTGCAGCTAGGAAAAAAAAAAAAAAAGCAACCTTAACTTGACAGAGGCCAGACCTCCAAAATCCTGTAAGTCCTCTTTACCATAACATACGAAAACCCCTTTACAAACTCCTTCATCTCTACCCCCACTAACTTAAAAGTACACAAGCCGTCACTGCGCACAGTCACACTGCACCTCTTTCTGCCCACAGGCCCTGCCACCAAGTTTTACTAAACACAGGTTAGGGTTAGGGCACCTGGGCGGCTCAGGGGGTTAAGTCCGACTCTCTATCTCAGCTTAGCTCTTGATCTCGGGGTCCTGAGTAAAAGCTTCTTGACGTTGGGCTCCACTCTGGGCATAGAGCCTACTTAACAGAAAACAGATTTTGCAGTGAAAATATCTCAAGAATTCTTTCTTGACCTTCGGCCCCTGGCCCACATGACATCAGTTTCCCCTGGACGGTGAAGACACTCGCCTTTGTGTGCTAGAGTTAGTGACTTCCGGGACTGGAGGTTCTAAATCAGTCAGCCCTCTAGCCCATGGGTTTTTATTTTACTCCACACTCATGTCACATACACTTCTATTTACCTCTTTGTATTTAACACGTGTGAGGGTCTTAAAACTTGAGTGAAATAGAGCACAAATGATTGAAACGAAAGTTTCAGTGAGATACTGTGTCATGGGGTATCGGGCACAACAGTTAAGGAATTCATGAGGCATTTGAAGGCAGCAGTTAGTAATGTCATGAAGAAGCACGGGGACAGGACCTCGGAGCAGAGAAAGAGGCACTTCACCTGCGGGAGCTGCTAGTTACCTGCGTCATGTGCAAGGGGGAGGGGGACGCAGGGAGTCTCAGATCCTAAGTGTTTCTTTGAATTTCTACTTGTAAAACTGCTTTGGCAGGATTTCTCTGGTGCTTACAAGTTCGATATTAACTATGGGTGAGACATCCAGGCCGTCCCACGACCCCGTAAGAACGCAGCAGCCAGCCCTCATTTGATCCTTGCCGAACTCTGCAGGCTGTAGGTCAGTCAGCCTTCCGGCCAACGGTGAATGTGTTCCTGCTTGTAACCCTCATCAGAGGAGACTCAGAAATAATAGCTCTTTTATTGGTATCATTGAGTGTGTTTGTGTTGACAGTGTGAATAAAAAAAGCATCATCCTCCACAAAGAGATTTTTAAGTGTCATGTCATCGAAGATGTTTCTTGAGTTAGTCCCCATGACAGTTCTGTACTCGGTAACTTTTCATGTGGATGTAGCTACTTTCTGAATGGACGCGTGGGCGCGTGAGTGTAAGATGGTAGAGGAGTGCGGATCCCTTCTCGTTTCCCTTGTTCTGCTCAGGTTTGGCACCTGCTGTGAACACTGCTTGAGGGTCCCCTCTGTGTATTGACCTGCGTGTCATTTTAGATCAACTCTAGTTCAGATAACCTGGGTGAAAACCTGATCCCTTCCGTGTTCCTGGATGTTTGATGAAATCTCATAATAGTAATAATGTATTTGCTGTCTTAGAGTGCTATTACGTATTTTCTGTGAATTGATGAAAAACTGTTAGATGCTCTCTAGTAAGGAGGAAGTGCTGAGACAGGGTTGTTGGCTTTCTTGCCCTTCCGGTAGAACCTGGAATTGTTATAAACGCCATTCAGTTCCAAGTCCTCCAAGAATTCTTGCCTTGGAGTTCTACGTCTTTGTTATTCAGAAATGTTTACCTTGGCCCATAGGCTGCTGCCTTGTTAGAAGTGCAGACTCCCATTGAACCCCAGGACTGCTGAACGGAATCTGCATTTTCACATCTCCAATGCACTGTTGTGAAATTCTGTCACTTTAGAATTTGATTAGTACGTGTGTAACCCGCTGAAACAGTCCACCTAAGAAGTAGACACATCTAGGGGCGCCTGGGTGGCTCAGTCGGGGAAGCGTCTGCCTTCGGCTCAGGTCATGGTCTCAGGGTCCTGGGATCAAGTCCCACGTCGGGCTCCCTGCTCCGCGGGGAGTCCGCTTCTCCCTCTGCCTCTGCCCCTACCACCCTGTTTGCACTCTCTCTCCTTTTCTCTCAAATACATAAAATCTTTAAAAAAATAAAAAAAGACACACCCTATAATGTATGATATAAATACAGTACTTAATAATTTGTTATGCCTCTGTTGATGCCTTCATTTTACAAATCATCTCGGATAAATACACGGTATTTATAGTGGTTTTCTGGATCATACGCCATCCTCTTGCTTCAAACGTAGAGAACACATTAGAGCATATTACTGAGTTAGAAATTACCTTCATGCCTCAAGGAGGAAACTCACCAGAGCCAGAACCAGTTCTAATAAAACTCGGCTGAAAGGAGTTCACTCCTTGGGGAATCAGGGAGAAACCACACCAGGTGGGATTGTGACACCAAGGAAACTCAATTTGCAGCAAATAAGAAGACCGCAGGCAGAGTAACTTCCAAAGGAGACGCAGAGCAAGGGGGAATGGTTTCCTATCATTTGGGGTTCGGGTGGCTGTTCAGAACGTGGTGCCTTGTCATCTTACTTAGAGCTGGGCATAACGTGGCACAGGTGCCTCCAGAAAATACTTCTCTACGTGCTGTGTACGTTATGTAAATGAGCTTTGCGCTCCTCCTTGGGGTGGAGAGTTTAATACTATAGTGACATAGAGGGAACTAGATCATTCCATGGTTGCTCCGTGATCCTTCTGCTTAAGTGTCATTGGGGTTAAGCTCAAACTGGGCAGGGCCAAGCTCTTCCACAGGGCAGTCAGTACCCTTTGTTGCATAGTTTCTGTTTCTCTCTTAGGAGAGTCTGTCCATGGGGGGTTTTGAATAAAGTAAAAGATAAGGTGGAAACAAGAAGGTAAGTAAAATGTGGGACACAGGTCGGAGGGTCCTAGCAGGTGAGCAGTAAAGGTCAGGTCGTGGGTCTAGCTGGTGACACTAACTCCCTCTAGATCTTAGGGACCACTGTGAACTCTGTCGGTGGCCACTTGGTGACTGTGGTATGTCTTGCAGGGACTGCTGACATTCAGGGACGTGGCCATAGAATTCTCCCAGGAGGAGTGGCGATGCCTGAGCCACACGCAGCGGGAACTGTACAGGGACGTGATGCTGGAGAACTACGGACACCTCCTGTTCTTGGGTGAGGATGACTCCTTCCAGATTTCCCAAGCCACACTCGGGATTTCCTCCTTCCTTTGTTTTTGTTTTTGTTTTTAGGATTTTGTTTATTTACTTAGAGAGCAAACAAGCGAGAGAGGGAGCCTGAGCCGGGGAGTGGGGCAGAAGGAGAGAGAGAAGCAGAATTCCTGCTGAGCAAGGAGCCAGATGTGGGGCTTGATCCCAGGACCCTGAGATCATGACCTGAGCCGAAGGCAGACGCTTAACCCACTGAGCCACCCAGGCGCCCCTCATTCTTTCCGGTGGGCTGTCTCTTGGAAGGTTCCCCCATGAATGACTGGAATTCAGATCCAGGCAGTGAGGGAAATCAGTAGGGGTTTGTAGAGGTAGAGAAAAGTCTTCATGATGTGTCCTTTTTCAGCTTTACCTTCCCCTTCCTTAAGGGAACGTCATCATTTCTGTAGATTAGTGGCAATCTAAACAGTGAGTGGCTAAAAATGGTACTGCCCACATCTTCTACTCCAATCTCCAGTCCTTATTGTCTAGTACTTGGAGGTGGAAGTCAGGATGTGAACATTGGAAGTGCCTCCTGTGTCTTCTAGAGAGCTGTTGGTCAGGAGCATTTGGGAAGTCATTTTCTAGATGCTACAGATGTCCTGTCTTCTTCACTGAGCACGATATGGGGTTGAACGTCTCCAGCAGTACTCATATTCATTCCTTTTTTCTAATAACCAGGTCTCATTGCATCAAAGCCAGACCTAGTCTCCTGTTTAGAGCAAAAGAAGGAGCCTTGGGATCTGAAGAGAAAGAAGACAGTAGCCATCCACCCAGGTAGGTGGCAATGAATGAAGCAGATGACAGAGGTGAGGTGCAAAGGTGAAAGAGGATGATGACCTTAAAATGTGGTTTCAGTAGCTTTCCTGGAATGGAAATAATCCTGAGAAACCTAGTTATATTTTTTTCCCTCTCACAGTGGGACATCTGCTAGCCAACATTATCAAGCTCTTACATTCTCCAGGGATTGTCCTTCAGCTCCAGTGATGGTCCATCACATGCACAGGGAGGCCAGGAGACTCCCCTTGGGGTGGGAGGGCCTCCATTATCTGAGAGTTTCCATATTGCTGTGAGGGCCCTGCAGAAATCTCCCTATTTCTGAGGAACTCTACTCTAAGCCCTTTCTTTTCTTTTTTTAAGATTTTATTGTATTTTTTGAAAAGAGAGAGAGGGAACGCAAGCAGGGGGGCGGGAGAGGGAGAAACAGGCTTCCCGCCAAGCAGGATGGGGGCTCAATCCCTAGACCCTGGGATCATGACCTGAGCCGAAGGCAGATGCTTAACGACTGAGCCACCCAGCTGCCCCTTGCTAAGCCCTTTCTAAATTCTGTTTGCCTCGTGTGAAAAGTGTGTCAGCGTGATTATAGGCATCTTGGGGTTTGGTGCAGAAATCCTGGGAACACTGGAGACAGACATCCCATGTTTTCTGGTTTATGCTTTCCAGTGTTACGGAAGGTTTAATCTTAACCGTACGAAATTGAGACTCAGTAATTTCATGAGCTAACAAAGCACCTCCCGAAAATATGAAAATGTAACCCTTTATTTCACTTGAAAAGTTAGTCTTTCTTTGTATGAACTGAAATTAGAAATTACCGCTCTGTTTTCCATTCCTCCATGGTGAAATAATGTAGTGTATCTGTTTGTATCCTAGAATGCCTACCTAAGTTAATGCCACAGGGGAACTAGAACATTTAGACCTTAGAACTCACATCCTATAATAAATTCTCAGTTGTTACCTTATTTCTTAACAACTGGATCATTTTATACTTTTGTCTTGTGTGGTAGGAATTTCCTTTGACTTTGTCCTGTGTGTTTTCACTTTCTTATTCGTTATATATGAGATTGATCTCTCATTTTTATTTATTTATTTATTTATTGGTGCAAAATTGGTGGTTTATTAAAGCACGGGGACAGGACCCGTGGGCAGAAAAAGCTGCTGCCCGATCTCTCATTTTTTAGATCCGAAGTTCTGATAGGACACGGGCATGCGCTTTATAAGAAGTGAGGTAGATAATTAGTACAATCCCCATATTTTTTAGAAGATTTTCTTTATTAATGAGAGACAGAGAGAGGGAGGGAGGGAGGGAGGCAGAGGGAGAAGTAGGCTCCCTGCTACGTGGGCCTCGATCCCAAGACCCTGGGATCATGACCTGAGCTGAAGGCAGACGCTTAACCGACTGAGCCACGCAGGCGCCTGTAAAATCCCCATATTTAAAAATAAAACAAAAAAAATTGTTCATAAATGTAATTTTACTTCAGGGAAAATTAATCATTGGGTTTTTCTTTTACTTTCCTTAAAATGTATCTGAATTTTTTTTTTTAGATTTTATTTGTTTAACAGAGAGAGAGAGAGAGCACACAAGCAGGGGGAGGGGCAAAGGGAGAGGGAGAAGCAGGCTCCCCTCTGAGCAGGGAGCCCTGATGCGGGGCTCAGTCCTTGATTTATCCTTTTTAGAATTTACTGAGCATGAATTTGTGTCTTTTTTCCACATAGGTCACTCTCAACTTATGGGGTCCCCTTAGTGTACATATTGGACCACTTGTTGGTGTCCCACGAGTCCCTTAGACTCTGTCCTTTCCCACGTATTTCTTTGCTCCTCTCAACATAGAATTTCAAACCAGGGGTCTTTATGTTGTTCGATTCTTTTTTCTACTTGGTCAGGTCATTTGCTGACCACTTAGTGTGTTTTCAAATTCAGTGATTGTACTCTTTGGCTCCCAATTTCTAGTTCATTATTGTTATACTTCCTGTTTCTTTGGGTTTCCATTTTGGTCATGCGTAGTTTTCCTGATACCGCGTAGTTCCCCATTTTCTCTTCTTCCTCCATGAGCTTTAGGATGGTTATTAGAATTCTTTGTCAGGCAATTAACTGTTTGTTTGTTGGCAATTAAGAATTCTTTATTAACGTCAGGCCAGTTTTGGAGATTCATGTCGTTCCTCTGATGGGAACACATATTTCTCTTTCTTTGTGTACCTTGTGAGCTTTCGGTGATTTTGGGGAATTTAAAAAACAGCCCGTGGGCCCAGAGTTACGGACTTGCTTGCTTTAGGAGAACACAAATAATAGTAATTCTGGGGCCTGTCACGCATGTTCTGGGCATTTGTCTTGTCTGGGTTTTTGTGATTTCCCAGTTTAAGAAAGTGGGGTTACTTTAGAATGCGTGATACCTTCCTCTGTCTCAGCTCTGTAGTCTCTCCATTGTTTGAACAAAGGCTCACCTTTGTCTGAGCAGCCAACACACCGCATCCGGATGGCGCTCTCATTCCCTGTGCCTCCCATGTCATGCGTGACAGAAACAAGTCCCTTAGGCAGCTGAAAGGAACCCAGATCATGACCTTGTAGGCAGCTCGTTTGTTCTGACCTGAGGGGAGGTAAGAGTTTTCTCACAGAGTTGCCGTGGAGTGTCAGGGAGGGTGATCCGCTGCTGGGGGCAAGTGTCACAAACTTCCCTTGTCTCTTCGATGTGGCTCTTTGTCATTTGTCCTTGTCTGGGGGTGCTGTGTTCTCCTAGCTGGCTTCTGGAACATTCTAAAAGGTAATTTACTTTTGTCAAATCTGTTCTTGTCTCCACGGAGGAGCAAAGTCCTGATGCTTTCTATTTCTCCATTCTGTTGCTGTCCTAGGATGGGTATTCATTTTGCACATTAGCATGTTAACATATACGCATGCGTGACTTAAGTAAGTGGGATAGCTTATTTTAAGTCTTGTAGTTGTGTCTTTCCACGACACCTTAAGCTCGTTGGTAAAGACAAGCAAAGAAGATTCATTCCGTGGAAGGGTAGGCAGACATACCCCAGGGTGGAAACAGTGGCCCTGAGTATTCACACTTAGTGAATGACCGGGAAGGTGATGGGGGCAAGTAATGAGGGCAGGACGGATGTCATGGTGGATATAACCAAACCTGGGACACTTACCCATAATGAAATCTTACTGCCAGAAACGATCAAGGATAGACAACAATTGGGGGAAACCCCACCTTCAATTCAGTCAGTCACATTTGCCGAACGATGTCTTTGAACGCAAGGACCCAAATCCGTTGTTTAAAAACACATATGTATTTTCTGAAAGGACGTTTGTTAATTCCGGAAAGTCACCTAGTGCATGCTAAAAGTAATCCTTCAAACCATTTCAAATATAAAATTGGATTAATCAAGCAATGAAATATTTCTGAAAGTTAGACATTTAAAAATGAAGATAAAAATTCCAAATATGATGTCACCCCCTGTGGTAAATATTTGTTATGTCTTGTGGGCTAAAAATAAATGTTTCCCTATGTACATGTATGTATATGTATATGTTTACATATTGTGTGTAAGTACACACAGAAACATAAATTATGTTTGTTTTCCATGAAATAGGGTATTGAAATCATGTACACTGAGACAAGATCGGGCGTGTTAAGCGTGGTATGTCCGTAGATGAAATCGTGTACATTTAGATCTTGAAAAATAGCACTACTCGTAATAGTGACAAACTCATTTAGTTTTAAAGATTATTCAATAAAATATTTATTTTGCCATGCCGGTTGGTTGGTTATCCCTACATGGATTGTTTTGTTTTGTTTTCTTTCTTTCTTTTTTTTTTTTTTTAAGATTTTATTTATTTATTCGACAGAGATAGAGACAGCCAGCAAGAGAGGGAACACAAGCAGGGGGAGTGGGAGAGGAAGAAGCAGGCTCCCAGCAGGGGAACCTGATGTGGGGCTCGATCCTATAACGCCAGGATCACGCCCTGAGCCGAAGGCAGACGCTTAACCGCTGTGCCACCCATGCGCCCCTGTTTTCTTTTTTTCAATTTCATCCTCAGGGTTTAGTTCTATCCCTAGGAAAATTCCAGTGGAATATATTGAAGCAAAGTTTAGTGCTACCAGAAACATTTGGTTTATTTATGTTTAAAACTCTAATGGAGATATTAGGGCTTGGATATACCGCATTTTTGTGTTTTTCCTAACACCCCCCCTATTTTTTAAAAAAATTGTTTCTTGTGTTTTCTACAGGCATTTTAAGAAAATAATTCTGCATTTCCTTCTTTTTTCTGTGAACATCGTACACTCAGTACCAAATTGCTTTAGCTAGAAATTAAAGCATGCTTTGAAAATCTAGTCCTTCCTACATTTAATTTCACCTTGTCAATATGTGTACTCTATGACACTTATCTTTTCACATCTATTTCTTTGCTTTTGAGTATTTTTTTAAAAAAGATTTTATTTATTTATTTGACAGAGAGAGAAGACAGCCAGCGAGAGAGGGAACACAAGCGGGGGGAGTGGGAGAGGAAGAAGCAGGCTCCCAGTATAGCAGCCTGATGTGGGTCTCGATCCCAGGACTCCGGGATCACACCCTGAGCTGAAGGCAGATGCTTAATGACTGAGCCACCCAGGCGTCCCAGCTCTTGAGTATTTTTAAAAATTTTTTATTTTATTTTTATTTTTAAGATTAGCAGGTCAACATCTTTTTTTTTTTTTTAAGACCCCATTTCCTAACACAGGGCTCGAACTCATTAACCCCTAGATCAAGAATTGCATGCTCCACAGACTGAGCCAGAGAGGCTCCCCATGTTGAGTATTTTTTAAAGTAAAGTCACACGTACAGAACGTAAGTGAACAGCTCCATGGAATTTCACAAACTGATCCCATCTCTATAAGCCACTGAGGTCAAGAAAACAATATTATTTGTCCTCTTAACTTCCCCTCAAGCTCCTCGGTAACTTTCCCCAATGCTCTGCACTCTTTTAACACGTAGGGCAAGAGATTGCGGTGCTCATTTTGCACTTTCTATAAATGTAATCAGGCAACGGGAACTCTTGTATTTAGCTTTTTCTTTCTGTTTGTGAGTTGATCTGTGTTCCTGCATGTTACTGTCCTTCATTCTTTAGAATTGATCAGTAGGATTCCATTGTGGGAATATCAAGTGATCGCATCATTCTGTTAATGGGAGGGGGTGTTTCTCAGTGCAGGACTGTCAAGAATAGTACTTGGAGAAATCTGTAATTTGTCTTGAGTGAAACATGCACACATCTGCCGGTTGTTTATGTGACAGGATTGTTGGGAAATATGTTTAGATATGTTCAGCTTTACGAGATACTAGCAAACTCTTCCCCAGTCACTTGTACCCATTTTCACGTCCACCAGTGGTGTATGGGATGTATAGCTTATCCACATACTTTCCAAAACGTGATGATTTCTGTGATTTTGACATTGAGCTCCTGTTTGTTGTATGATGTCACAAAGTCGTGGTTTTATTTGCTTTTTTTTTTTTTTTTTTAAGGATTTTATTTATTTATTTGACAGAGATAGAGACAGCCAGCGAGAGAGGGAACACAAGCAGGGGGAGTGGGAGAGGAAGAAGCAGGCTCATAGCAGAGGAGCCTGATGTGGGGCTTCGATCCCATAATGCCGGGATCACGCCCTGAGCCGAAGGCAGACGCTTAACCGCTGTGCCACCCAGGCGCCCCTTTATTTGCTTTTTTGTTGTTGTTGTTACTTCTTGTTCCTACAGGTTTGGGCATTAACCTTCGGATAATCTCCTTTTCAGAGTGTCTAGTGGGTTACTGTGACTATTTTTTCAGTTTCGGTATCTTTACTTTGGGCTTTGCGGTTCTGTATATATTATGAGAACGAGTCCTTTGTCTCCTCTCCCTCTGCCTCCGTTTCTGTCTCTTGAGATTGTGATGGAGAGAAGTCCCTAATGTGATCCAGTTTGTCATTTCACCCTTTATGGTTAGTGTTTTTTTTTTTTAATCATTTTTAGAAATTTTCTCATATACTGTGACCACAGAGATAGAATCTGTTTTTCTAAAAACATAATTATCTTCACAATATCGATCGGAAGTATATTAAAAATCAGTGCTCTCTAGTTTGTGTAGTGACTGAGGTTTTCTACTCTTTTTCTTTTGTTCCCCACATGGCTAACAAATTGAAGTGTATTCTGGAAATGTTATATTGTGCTTGCTTTTCATGTGCTTTAATAGGCATTTCTTTTTTTTTTTTTAAGGTTTTATTTATTTATTTGAGAGAGAGAGACAGCGAGAGAGGGAACACAAGCAGGGGGAGTGGGAGAGGGAGAAGCAGGCTTCCCGCTGAGCAGGGAGCCCGATGCGGTCCTCAATCCCAGGACCCTGGGATCATGACCTGAGCCGAAGGCTGACGCTTAACCGACTGAGCCCCCCCAGGCACCCCTAACTTTCTTCACATGGGTTAATGGCACCACAGTCTTGGAGCAGACCTCTCCCGTGATTGTCTCCATCTTTTCCTGCCTCTCGTGGTATTTAGCAGTCTCCCAGGACCACACATCCAATGTCACTTTTCATGTCAAAACCCTCCATGTGCCTCTTTGCTCTGATGAATGATTATTCCTATATCCCATAGCAGAGTGGCCTCCAGAGGCCATTGGCAGTAGCAGTCACTTACTTGTTATAGATTGTGGTTAGAATCTTGGCAAACTGATAGCCAATTTACCATTATCTCTCTGCTTACTTCACTGGAAGTAAGTTAAGTTCTACAGACTTTATTGCCTGATGCATGAGTATACTCAAGTCATTGGACATTGTCTCTAAAGAGGTCCCACCCACAGTGACAGCTTTTGGGTAAAAAGATGTCTGCCATGATGTTGGATGAATGCTTCTTTGGTATGTTTACAGAGTGGCCAGGGGTGGCCATTGTGGTACAGGTGGGTCTTCCTTATCCTCCGGACCATTAATGTTAGCCCTATGGACTCTGTTTGGAGGGACGTTAGAGTACCAGCTTCCAGGTACATTGACTTTTAAATTTTCCTCTGTGTTCACTACCAAATGAGCAGCAAAAGATCATGAAGAAAACATGTTTTGGGTACTGTTCTGGAGGTCTTACCAAAATCATACATTTGCTCTATGCGGCGTTGTTATTCTTGAAGTCATGTTGTGAGCTCATGATCTGGATCAGTGGTCTGGATTTTCACCCACTCCAGGCACAAAGGGTAGGTCAACTGTAGTCACAAGATCAGCATTTCCTCCAGAGCTTCATCTGTGAAGTTCAGAGCCCCCCAAAGTGTTTTTGTCATTGTGACCACCTCTCTTTCATTTTACAAAATCCCCTTCATCTTCTATGTCTGTGTTGCTCTCTGTAATATTCCCTGTTGATGGGTGGTGAGCACCTCTCCCCTAATTCCTGTGTGCTTCCTAATTCTCAGCCCTGTCCCTGTCATGAGCCATGATTCCACTGTTGCCAGGACCTGCCATGCGTTGGTTAAGAGTACAAAATCCTCTCATCGGATGTGTGTACGTTGTGTGCTTTCACACGGTTTAGGTCTTTCTTCACACATCTCCCTTAGGAAGTTCACTACGGGAGTTTAAGGTAGACCTTCATGGGTACTGGGATTTGTTTAACTGGTTGAGTGCAAGACCCACAGGGATAGTGCAGAAGCGAACGCTACAGCTCCCCCAAGTCTTCTGCATTGTATCCTGCCAGTTACAGGCCAATTAAATATATTAGATTTCAGCTTTTCATACATTATTTTATATTTATTATTATTTTATTTATTTATTTTATTTATATTTATTTTTAGTTCTATTTTATTTTACAGAGAGAGAGAGAGCGTGTGAGCACAGGGCGAGTGGGTGGGATGGGGAGAGGGAGAGAATCTCAAGCAGACTTCGTGCCGAGCCCTGAGCACGGAGTCTGTTGAGGGACCTGACCCCATGACCCTGAGATGAGCCAAAATCAGGAGTCAGACGCTTAACCAACTGAGCCACCCAGGCGACCCAAACTGGATAGATTTTATCCCAGATCCTGTGTCCGGTTAATTAGTCAATCTGACACAAGGTGGTGTACAGAGGGGGAAATTAGGCAGAAGCCAAGCTGCGGTCAAACCGAGTGGTGGATGTCGTTGGGAGATAAGTCTATGGTTTTAAGTTTCTCTGTGTGTTAAGGATAGAGGCATTGAAAGTTTCTGTTCTTAATTGTCGTTCCTCCGATGTACGTGTATTAAAAAGCTTTGGAATATAGTGATATTATCTTGCCCTTGGGTAGAGGACAGATTTGTTTACTGTAGAGGAGAACAGAGATGTCTCCTCCCATGGTAAAGTTTCGGAAAGGTGTGCCGTATGCTCCTTCAAGATGCTGGCGTTTCCTATGCTCAGGGTCTCACAGATGAGACACAAACCCACCACTTGGCCGGCGGCGTCTACGTGTATCAGCTGGGGGTGGGCAGCTGGCAAGTGAAATGGAATCAGTGTGATGAAGAAGTTTAAGCTGTTTGATGTGTCATGAGCCATAAGATCCCGGGACCTTTATCTGGGAGCCCTCTGTCTTCTGCCAGCAGATTGTTACAGGCAAACTTACTCCATCAGAGAATGTGTGCAACATGGAATTTTTATACTTCTTGGAATTATCCATGGACCTTATTCAAAATGAAATAGATATTTATGGGTCTGTTTCTGCTTTTATCTGTTCGCTCATTTGTTCGTTAGATTGCACCTGTAAGTGAAATCATACGATATTGGTCTTTCTTTGCCTGATGTATCTCACTCAGTACCACAGTACTTTCTAGGTCTACGCACATTGTCATAAATGGCAAGAAACAACAACAAAAAGCAGCAACAGATCCATTACAAACAAAACAAAACAGAAAATCCAAACTGCTATTTACTCGAGGGGAACGGAGAGGGAAGAGGGGCAAACTGGGTAAAGGGGAGTGGAAGGTACAGGCTCTCAGTTCTGGAATTAGTAAGTCATGGGGTTGAAGGACACAGCAGAGGGGATATGGTCAGTGGTATTGTATGGTGCCAGGTAGGAGCTATGCTTGCGATGGAGAAACATTTATGCAAATGGATGTCAGTAGAAAACCAGAGCAGCAACACCTGTATGGAATAATCTAGACTTTTTTGTTCCTGTATTGTGTTTCTCCTGCTTTGGTACCAGGGTAATGCTGGGCTTCATAAAATGATTTTGAATGTTTTCCCACCATTCCAGTGTTTGTAAGATTTTGATGAAGATTGTCATTATTATTATTTTTTTAATGTTTGATTGTAAGATTTTGATGAAGATTGTCATTATTATTTTTTTTAATGTTTGATAGAATTAACCAATGAGGGTATGTGGTCTTGGGTTTTTCTCTGCTGGGAGGTTTTTTTATTCCACATTCAACTTTCATTCTTGTTATTGGTCTGAGAAGGTCTATTTCTTGGGTTTAAGATTCATATTTCAATCTTGGTAACTTTTGTATTTTTAGGAATTCTCTTGGTTTTTTTTAAGTTCTCTGATTTGTTAGTGTGTAGTTGTTTATAGCAATCTGTTATCACACTATATATTTCTGTAGCTATCTGTTGTGTTTTCTTTTTTTTTTTCTTTTTTTTTTTTTAAAGATTTTATTTATTTATTTGACAGAGATAGAGACAGCCAGCGAGAGAGGGAACACAAGCAGGGGGAGTGGGAGAGGAAGAAGCAGGCTCACAGCAGAGGAGCCTGATGTGGGGCTCGAACCCATAACGCCAGGATCACGCCCTGAGCCGAAGGCAGACGCTTAACCGCTGTGCCACCCAGGCGCCCCTATCTGTTGTGTTTTCTGTTCCATTTCTCATTTTGATTTTTGAGACTTCTCTCCTTTATTCTTAGGTAATGTAGTAAAATTTTGATTATTTTTTGGAAAATCTAGGCATTAATTTCAATGTTATATTATTATTTATTACAGTCTCTAGTTTGTTTATTTCTGATATTTCTTTGTTATTTCCTTCCTCTACTGAATTTCAGCTAAGTTTTTTCTTTTTCTAGCTCCTTGTCTTGTAATGTTAAGAAGAAAGGGTGGGGGCGCCTGGGTGGCTTGGTCGGTCAAGCATCTGACTCTTGATCTCAGCTCAGGTCTTGATCTCAGGGTCTTGGGTTCAGGGCTGGGGGAGCTGTTTAGGCTCCATGGTAGGCGTGGAAACTACTTCTAAGAAAAAAAAAAAAGAAAAAAAGTTGAAAAAAGCAACTTAACTCAAGCATTTACAGCATAAAAAATTTTGAAAATGGAGTGTCTAGTAGAAAAACTTAGTAGAAATAAACAATACTAGTGATGACCAACAAAATAACAAAAAAAAATAAGGATTCTTTAGGGTTTTTTGTAGATCATGTCATCTGTAAACAGATAAATTTGCATTTTCCTTTCCAGTTTGGATTCCATTTATGTATTTTTCTTGCCTATTTGTTCAGACTAGAATATCCGGTACTGCATTGGTTGAAAGTGGTGAAGTCCCTTCATTACCTTCTTTCTTTTTTTTTTTTTTTTTTAAAGATTTTTATTTATTTATTTGACAGAGATAGAGACAGCAAGCAAGAGAGGGAACACAGGCAGGGAGAGTGGGAGAGGAAGAAGCAGGCTCCCAGCAGAGGAGCCTGCCGTGGGGCTCGATCCCAGAACGCCGGGATCACGCCCTGAGCCGAAGGCAGACGCTTAACGACCGAGCCACCCAGGCGCCCCCCTTCATTACCTTATTTCTGATCATACAGGAGAAGCTTACAGTCTTTTCCTATTAAATATATTAGATTTTAGCTTTTCGTACATAAATGGCCTTTATTAGGTTGAGGTGGTTTCCTTCTATCCCTGCTTCACTGAGTGTTTTTAATAATGAAATGTTGTCCAATATGCTCATATTCTTGTTTTTTTTTTAAGATTTTATTTATTTATTTGACAGAGATAGAGACAGCCAGCGAGAGAGGGAACACAAGCAGGGGGAGTGGGAGAGGAAGAAGCAGGCTCCCAGCAGAGGAGCCTGATGTGGGGCTCGATCCCAGAACGCCGGGATCACACCCTGAGCCGAAGGCAGATGCTTAACCGCTGTGCCACCCAGGCGCCCCTTCCATGTATTTTTTTTTTTAAAGATTTTATTTTTTTATTTGACAGAGAGAGACAGCCAGCTAGAAAGGGAACACAAGCAGGGGGAGTGGGAGAGGAAGAAGCAGGCTCCCAGCGGAGAAGCCCAATGTGGGGCTCGATCCCAGAACTCCGGGATCACACCCTGAGTCGAAGGCAGACGCTTAACGACTGCGCCACCCAGGCGCCCCTCCATGTATTTTTTTAAAGATTTTATCTATCTATCTATCTATCTATCTATCTATCTATCTATCTATCTATCTATCTATCTATCTATCTATCTATCACAGAGAGAGAGAAATAGAGCACACAAGCAGGCAGAGCAGGCAGAGAGAAGCAGGCTACCCCCTGAGCAAGGAGCTCGGTGCGGGACTTGATCCCAGGACCCTGGGATCATGACCTGAGCCGAAGGCAGACCCTTAACTGACTGAGCCACCCAGGTGCCCCTATAGTTTTTCAGTTGTTAAAACACCCTTGAATCCCAGAAGAATTCCCTGTTAATTATGTTGTAAAATGGTCAATGTGCTTTTGGTTCAGTTGGCTTTATTTTATTGTGCACTTTGCATGACTATAGGTAGTACTTCGTAGCCTTCTCTGCTTCGAGCGTCTTCCCTTGTCTTTGATAACCTAGTAATGCCGGTGTCACAGAGAGTGTTTTGATAATTTCCCTTCTGTTCACTCCCTAAAGATGTGGGAAGAGATTTGAAGTACTTTCTCATTAAATCTCTGAATTATCCAGTGAATTCATCTGGCACAGGATTTTTCTTTGTTGGGAGTTTTTTAATTACTTTTTCAATCTAATTAGTAGTTGTAGATCAGTTGTGACTTTTTATTTTATTTTTTTAAGATTTTAAAAATTTATTTATTAGAGAGAGAGGGAGAGAGAGCACAAGCAGGGTGAGCGGCAGGCAGAGGGAGAAGCAGGCTCCCCGTAGAGCAGGGAGCCCGATGCGGGACTCGATCCCAGGACCCTGAGATCATGACCCCAGCCAAAGGCAGATGCTTAACTGCCTGTGCCACCCAAGCTCCCCAGTTGTGACTTCTTCAATATTTCTTCATGATGGAGTCTGCCAGGTAGCTTGTATCTTTTTTGAAATTTATGAACATTTTTGGTCTCTATTTCTTGGCATATAATTACCCATTGTCACCGCTTATTGTGTTTCTATCGTATCAGTTATGTGTCGTTCACATCTTCACTTCCGATTTTAGTTGGTCTTTCATTCTTTTTTTTTTAAAGATTTTATTTATTTATTTGAGAGAGAGAGAGAGAGCATGAGTAGAGGGGAGGGGCAAAGGAAGAGGGAGAAGCAGACTCCCCCCTGAGCAGGGAGCCCGATGCGGAATTCGATCCCAGGACCCTGGGGTCATGACCTGAGCTGAAGGCAGATCTTTCACTGACTGAGCCACTCAAGAGCCTGGTCTTCTTTCATTCTTACCTGATTTTATTAAAGTTCTGTTAATTTTGTTGATCTTCCTTGAAAACCAACTCTCCCAATTGTTGATATTTTCTTATTTTTGCTATTTCCTGTTCTGTCCATTTCTGTTGTATGTTTAAATTTCCTCCCTTCTGCAAATTTTGGGCTTATATGGAACTTCTCCTGATTTTATGAGGTATGGGAAAGTGATGTGTGCTTCAGCATGACAACACTACACAACTGTCTGTTAGGCTAGGTGGTCAGTACATTGTGTGTGAGTTTGTGTGTCCATGGGGGAATGAAGTCCTAATGGTTCATTCTCAGCCGTCTTCCTGATGCTCTCTGATTCTCAGGTTGTATATTAGAAGTCATCAGTATATTCATCTGAGAGTAGTAAGTGGAATGATTTTACTTTTCTCTTATTTGATATCTTTCAGCCACATCTTCACATGACATCCAGAGCTTCATGCCAAAGCCGAGCATAGAAGCTTCTTTCCAAAAAGTGTCAATGGGTAGACACAAAAATAGTGACGTTGAGGATTTACACTTAATGATAGACCGGGACAATGATGGGAAGAGTGAAGGGTATCAAAGATGTCATGAAGGACATATCCAAACTCAGACAACTGCCCATAATAAGAATCTCACTGTCCCAAATGGTGAAGGACATAAAACATTTTGGAAAACCTCCCTTTTTAAGTCAGCTGTTTCCAAAAACCAGTGTGATTCTGCAAGTAAAATCTCAAAGCAAATATGCAAACATAAATATTTAGGGAAAGACAATCTGGAAAATCTAGAGAGTTACCTAGTCCGTGCTGAAAATAATTATTTGAACCATTCCGAAAAAAGGGTTGGATTGACTGTTCAGTCAAATATTTCCGAAAATCAGAGATTTAAAACTGAAGAACAAAGTGCTAAGAGGGCTCCACTGGAGAGGTGCTTCACCAAGGAGTTGACCCCACAGAGTGACCAGAGTATTTTCAATGGTGACAGAATTGCTCAATGCACTGAATCTGAGGAAACACTTAACCAAAGCTCAAATGTTAATAAACATCGGAGGGCTCATTTTCCAGGAAACCATTATGAATGTGATAAATGTGGGGAAGTCTTTTATCAAAACTCTAACCTTATTACAAATAAGAGTATGAATATGGGAGAGAATCCTTACCATGAATGTGTGAATGCTCTTAACCAGTCCTCCAATGTCGGTGATCATCAGAGAATTCGTGTGGGGAAAAACCCATTTGGATGTAAAAAACCTGGGAACATGTTTAGTCAGTCATCAAGACTGAATATACCTAAGACAATCCATACTGGAGAGAAAAGTTACATTTTTAAGGAATGTGGCAAAGACTTTGACTGGCACTCATCACTACCTCCACAGCAGGGGGTTCATACTGGAGAGAAACTGTACAGGTGTGAAGAATGCGGTAAAACCTTTAAGGTCTGCTCATCAATAAATAGACATAGGCGAATTCATACTGGAGAGAAACCTTACAAATGTGAAGAATGTGGCAAGGCCTTTAACCAGCAGTCAAGCCTTACCGAACATCACCGAATTCATAATGGAGAGAAACCTTACAAATGTGAAGAATGTGGCAAGGCCTTTACCCAGCGCTCACACCTTATTAGTCATCACAGAATCCATACTGGAGAGAAACCTTACAAATGTAAAGAATGTGGCAAGGCCTTTAACCACCACTCAGGCCTTACTCAACATCAGAGAATCCATACTGGAGAGAAACCGTATAAATGTAAAGAATGTGGCAAGGCCTTCAACCATGACTCAAGCCTCACTCAGCATCACAGAATTCACACTGGCGAGAAACCCTACAAATGTAAAGACTGTGGGAAGGCCTTTAGCCAGCGCTCACACCTTATTAGTCATCACAGAATTCATATTAGAGATAAACCTTACAAATGTAAAGAATGTGGCAAGGCTTTTAGCCAGCACTCACACCTTATTCGACATCATAGAATTCATACTGGAGAGAAACCCTACAAATGTGAAGAATGTGGTAAGGCCTTTAATAGGCTTTCATATCTTACTCAACATCACATAATTCATACGGGAGAGAAACCTTACCAATGTAAAGAATGTGGCAAAGCCTTCAACCAGCACTCAAGCCTTTTTCACCATAACAGAATCCATACTGGAGAGAAACCTTATGTATGTAAAGAATGTGGCAAGTCCTTTAAACATGACTCTACGCTTACTCAGCATCACAGAATTCATACTGGAGAGAAACCTTACAAATGTAAAGAATGTAGCAAGGCCTTTATCCAGCACTCACAACTTATTAGTCATCAGAGAATTCATACTGGAGAGAAACCTTACAAATGTAAAGAATGTGGCAAGGCCTTTAACCACAACTCAAGCCTTACTTACCATCACAGAATTCATACTGGAGAGAAACCTTATAAATGTAAAGAATGTGGCAAAGCCTTCAGCCAGCACTCAAAGCTTACTCGACATCACAGAGTTCATACTGGAGAGAAACCTTATAAATGTAAAGCATGTGGCAAAGCCTTTAAACAGCACTCACACCTTACTAGTCATCACAGAATTCATACTAGAGAGAAACCTTAACAAATGTGGAGAATGTGGCAAGGCCTTTAACCGGCACTCAAGACTTACTCAACGTCACAGAATTCATACTGGAGAGAAACCTTACCAGTGTAAAGAATGTGAGAAGGCCTTTAATCACTCTTCAACCTTTACTCATTATCAAAGAAGTCATACTGGGGCAAAGCTTAAAAATTTTAGTTTATTGAGAGATTTTTTTTTTTTAAACAAGAAGTTAATTTAAACAACAAGGCACTTGACTTGAAGGGAAAACAATCGACATTCATTTATCTTAGAGTAATTTATCCTTACTTGGAGACAGATTGCCCCACATGTAAAAGCTATGTACAAAAAAGTTACATAAAATTATCCTCGGTTCTATAATGGTAAATGAAAAACATTAAAATTCTTCACTCGAACAAGGTATGCAAAGATTTTTATGATCTTTTTTTGTTAAATAGTGAGAGCAAAGTAACTTTTAGAATGTAACGGTAAGAGCTGAACAACCGTGCCATTCATGGAGAAAAGGAGTATTTTCACCGAACCAGTGTTTCCCTCCATCCCATCGCCTCTTGATGTTGATCAAACCATACCATCAGCCATTTTGTTTTAAAGAAAAATGCCATATGCTTGTGCAAATACGCAGTTCCTTCATGTTCAATAAAGGAACAGTGAAGGGAAAAATGAAAGAACAGAGAAAACTCTATGCAGTGTCCAGGATGTGGTGGAACCAAAATGCAGTTTTCTGATTGAGACACTCTTCTCTGGCAGAGTTCTGGAGTTAAGTAGTGGGTTCCCTTTTTAGTAGACACCAGCTGTATGCTGCTAGAACACATAGATTATATCTTCCTCCACCATTTCCAGCTGTGTAGGTGTCCATTTCCTTGATTGGGTGCCCATCAAATCAGAATCTGATTGACCTCTTTGACAAACCCTGTCATTCACAATAGTTTTCCATTAGTTTACTAACCACAGACCCATCCTGCCCCACCACCTTCAAATTAACATGATCATTGTTCTCAGTCTTGACTCCTCCCTCGGCTTTTGCTCGGCCATTGGGAGTGCCAGAATCTTCAGCTGCCACTTCTCAGAAGAGGTACCAGGTCCCTAACGAGAGAGCACACAAGTAGCACCAGGAGTGGCAGACGAAGCGACTGTGAGAGAATTTGTAAGTACTGCTCAACCTGTTCTCCGTATTAGAGAATTCGTATTGGAGAGTAATGAAACATAAAGAATGTGGCAAGGCCTTTAAGCGATGGTAAACCATGATTCCTGATCAGAAAATGCATAGTGGAGAGGATTTTACAATATGATGACTTTGGCAAGCCCGTACAGTATGTAAGCCTTACTCAGCATCAGAGAGTTCATACTGAGGAGAAACATTACAAAAGTAAAGGATGTGGTAAACCTCTAGTGGGAACTCCGGACTTACCCAACATCATAGCTATCATACAGGATAGAAACCGTAAAGTGTGAAAGTTGCAGTGCCTTCACTGGGATTCAATCCTGAATCAATATCCCAAAATGCACAGTAGATTCAAACCCTATAAATGCATTAATGAGGAAAGACCTTCTTTTTAAATATACACCTTAGAAAATATCAGAGAGTACAGAAAGGAGAGTAACTTCAAAAAAGTAAATATTTAGAAATGTATTTAATTGAACTTCAAATGTCAATAAATGTCACAGGAATCAGTAGAAAGCAGTACATCAGTTACTCTATTTAGACCGTACTCTACATCGGAATACTTATAAGGAATAATACAAAGTTAAACATGTAGATAATGTATATGCTTTTATGCTTCAAAAGATACAAGGGATGGATTTTTGCATAAGTGCAATTAATTTCAATATGCGCTTTTGTTTTAAACTGACCCTATGTGAGATTTGTGACTAGTAAATATCAGTCCATTTCTACTCTCAGATCAGTCTAGAAAATTCATTTATACCTAGTGGATGTGTGAAATTACTTGGCTGAATATTGCTGCATCAAAGATACGAAATGCCTTTTTCCCCTAGGTGGGCCTTATGCATATCTAATTTTCCATGGAAGATGAATGAGAATATGATACACAGTATATGAGGAAAATCTAAATGGAGATGCTGTTCTTGGTTATAACATTAATGTACATTACCATGAAATAGGTGTTCAGAACATCATTCTCCATTCATTAAAACTAAAAAAAACCTTCCTGGATATTATAAATAAAGTGCTTTACTAATTGGTCTTTAAGGGAAAAGAGTCCAGTAAACTACTTATGGACCTTTGTAACAGCAGTCATTGTAAGTTGAGAATATCAGTTGTGGTTGAAATGAGGAAATCAGCACCAATACCAGAAAGAGAATAGGTAACGCTTCCCTAAAATGACATACAATTGTACATTCACAGTTTTTGAGTCGCCTCAGGCCTGAGAAAGTTTTAGTATGGAAATTAAGCTGTTAAACTTAAGTGTTACAAGAAGCCTTCTTTACGCCTTGTGGTAACCGAAAGCAAAAACCTGTGGTAGGTACACAATAGATAGGGAGAAAATAATCTAAGTATCCCCTTATAGAAAATCATCAAATCACTAAGATACAGAGCAAATGACTAACAAAGGGCAAATAATTCTAAAATAGACTGGAAACAATGAAAAGAACGACAACAGTAACTCTATACCTGTACCACTGCTTACTTTAAATATAAAGGGACAAAATTCTCCAATCAAAAGATAGAGACTGCCTGAATGGAAAGAAATCGAAGACCCAAGTATATTTTCCTTCAAGGGGACTCCCTTCAGCCTTAAGAACACACTCGGATTGAAAGTGCAGGTGTGGAAGAAGATACTCCATGCAAAAGAAACCAAACGAAATCAGGGTAGCTATGCTTCCATCAGACAAAATAGACTTTAAGCCAAAGACTGTAGTAAGACACAGCACAGGTCATTATAAAATAAAGGGGTTACATTGTGCAGTGTTTTTAATTACATGGTGTTTTGCAGAATGGCAAAAGGGATTCCCCCATTCTGGTTTTGGAAGGACACAAATAGTGTGTTTATATAACTCATGCAATACTTAACCACTATTAAAAACAACATATTTTCCCATAAATATTGATGATGTTTTTCCAGGTACTTCAGTTGTAGCTTGTGTAATGTTTATGTACATCTGTATCTTACGTGACCCCTAAGTGGCTAGTTGATACTCAAAAACCTATTTCTGTGTTTTGAGGGTTGGTGAAAGAAAGAACACTAAATGACAATTTGAGAAAGCCTTACTGCTTTCAGATTTTGATGTGTGTGGAAAAATACCGTTGCAATGATAATCTTTGTAATTTACTGTAACAAGTAGCCAATAGTTTATTAAAACCAACTTGCACAGGTCTAGAAATCTTTTCCACAGTATTCAGTTTTCTAACCTTGGGCTATTATACATTGCATATTTTTTTCACACATAATTTATGCGTTGTTCTCTGCTATTTAAAGTTCCCAGATAACTCACTTGCCCTTTCAGGAAGGTTATCATAATACCCTTTAGTAAGATTCCTGATAACTATTTCTGGGCAGCTTTTCTTTGTATACAATGCAAATGGAAGTAGGCGTTGTCTGGGTCACCTTTGCAATACTTGTGATAGTGGATGTAGTTCAAGTTGTGTTCTTTCTGAAATGTACATCTTCACATAAGAAAACCTTACATTCTATTTGATTTTTCTATACTTTGATTTTTAGACTACATTACATGTGATTAAATAAAGGGTTTATACACTACATATGCATTCAGCAAATACAAAACACTTACTGTTTCCTGTTGGCGAAAGGTGGCTAACACGTGTACGTATGAATTGTTTGTAGTAAAGCTGTAGGTTTATATATTTACATAGTGTCTGTATTAAGAAGACATTTCTTTCTTTTTTTTTTTTTTAAGATTTTATTTATTTATTTGACAGAGAGAGAGACAGCCAGCGAGAGAGGGAACACAAGCAGGGGGAGTGGGAGAGGAAGAAGCAGGCTCCCAGCGGAGGAGCCTGATGTGGGGCTTGATCACAGAGAGCGGGGATCACGCCCTGAGCCGAAGGCAGACACTTAATGACTGAGCCACCCAGGTGCCCCAAGTTACTTACTTTTAAAAACTAATTTTGTTGGATAAATATAGTCATAATCTATGTTTTTCAAATAAATATAACCTGCTTTCCCTAAAAAAATAAAATAGTCAATTCAACAAAAGGACATAACCTTTGGAATACCTATGTACCCAACGTTAAAGCATCTAAATATATAAAGCAACTATTAACAGACAAGAACAGAAAAAAAGAGCAGTACAATAGTAGGGGACTTCAATACTGCACCTTCCATAATGGACAAAAAAATCAATGAGGAAACATCAGACTTCAGGCACATTTAGCACATTCCACCCAACAGTAGCCAAAAACACATATTTCTCACATGCACAAGGAACATTCTCCAGTAGGGATTATATATTGGGCCACAAAACAAGTCCTCATAAATTTGATTGAAATCATATCAAGCATCTTTTCCAACAACGATATGGACCTATTCGTCAGTTACAAGTACAAACCTAAAATTACAAAAATTACAACCACGTGAAAAATACAGAACACGCGGCAGCATTACTCCTAATAGGCGAGACCTGGAAATAACTTTGTATCTGTTGTCAGATGCGTAGATTACAAGGTGCACACATAGAAATCAGCTGTCTGTAATTAACACTCTTATATTGCCTATCTGAAAGTTGTGAAGGAGTCGCTTTTAAAAATTCTTACCTCACATGCAAAGAATTGTAACTGTGAGGTAATGGATATTCACTAAACTTGCTGTGGTAAATGTTTTGCAAAATATATACATATATCAAATCTTGAATTGTACACTTTATATAATGTCATATGTCAATAATATCGGAAGAAAACTGGAAAAAAGTTAAATAAGCAGATTATTGGTTGCTTAGGCATGAGGATTAGATGAAAGTGGTGATAGCTAAGAGTATGGAATTTTTTAGGCGGTGATAAAATGTTCTAAAATTGACAGTGGTTTGCTTATACCTACATGTGAATTGGGTATAAAGCTATCAATTGTATACATTCAGTGGGTAAATTATACGGCATGGAAATTATATCCAAATACATCTGTTTAAAAAGAACCCAAAATAAGAAATTCCTGCATAAGTAGACCTAGTATTAATGACAAATATCAAAGACTACATAAATTCAAGTATTAATTAAACACACATATGTGCACACACACGTAAGATTTCAAACGGAATTTGGCATTTAACTTACTCCTCTGTTTTAATTTTTGTGATAATAGAAAAATAATTTTTCAAAGAAGCACCTGGTATGGAAGTTTTGTCAAATTAGCCATAAAATATAGTATTATTAGTGTTAAGTTCAGTAGGCTGATATTGGATGAAGAAAATGTACAGATACTAAAATCTATATTAGGTTTCTCCAAAGAATCAGTAGAATGGATATGCATGTATCTGTGTATATTTTTTATCCGTATTTCTATAGATCCACAGATACAGATATAGGCGTATTATGTATAGAAATAGATGTCTATCTCTCATACACAGAGAGAGTGGAAGATTTCCTTAAATGAATTTGCAAATACGATTGTGAGAGCTGCCAAGATTGAAGTCTGCAAAGAAGGCCAGTAGGCTGGTGACCCAGGGAGGTGCTGATGTGGAAGCTTGAGAATCTGAAAACAGTCTGGAGACAGACATAGGTGAGTAGGAAAAAGCACTTCTGAAATATACAGGTAATCACTACATTCCCTAGAATGGACTGTCTAGCTGGTATGGCCTTATTTATAGGGTAAAACTTTAATATAAACAGGAAAAATGCAAATAAATTCTAAAAAGAGTTGAACATCATCTTATAAATTAGACCATTGTGACTACATTTATGAGAACATACAGCATTTTCAAGCATGCACTAGTGTATACCTTCCACTAAAGATAGAAACTCAGAATCGTGGTAGGATGTTTAATAGTATTGTTTAACAATGTTGTCACGGACCATGTTCACAATGTACACCACTGAGAGAGTAAGGAGCACTGCCGTTTTAGGTTGAAATTCGTGGCCCAAAGATGGGGAGTGATACAGTGGGGTAAGAATGAGGGCCAGGGATAAATGGAGAATGCAGAGTTTGGGGGCTTGGGGTAACAGAGCCACAAGGGAAGAGAGGACAGGATCCATGTTAGTTTCTTAGGGCTGCTGTACAAATGATCGCAGCTGGCTGGCTAAGGAACCCGAGAAATCACTGTCTCCCAGTTCGGAGGTGCTTGGACGTGTGAAGCCAAGCTGTTGGCAGGGCCACACCTTATCTCAAGAATTAAGTCTTTTGTCTTTCTAACTCCTACGGACCGTCTGCTGTCTTGGACTTTCCTTGGCTTGTAGATGCATCACTCTGTCCTTCCTCTTCCCACACTGCTCTTCGTGTGTCTAAATTTCCCACTTCTCTTGATGCCCAGGTGGCTCAGTCCGTTAAGCATCTGCCTTTGGCTCAGGTCATGATCCCAGTGTCCTGGGATGGAGTCTGGCTTTGGACTCCTTGCTCAGCAGGGAGCCGCCTCCTCCCTCTGCCTGCTGCTCCCCCTGCTTGTGCTCTCTCTCTCTCTCACAAATAAATAAAATCTTTTAAAAAATTAAACTTCTCTCTTCTGAATAGGACAGCAGTCATTGAATTGGGATTTACCTGAATCCAGTATGACCTCATTTTAGCTTGATGACATCCTACTGCCCAGTAAGATTACAATTACATGTAGTGAGGATTAGGACCGAATATATCTGAGGCACACCGTGAAACACGGTGTGAATAAAAAGCACTAGGTGGTTAAATGGCACTGAGGGATTAATGTGCACTACAGGTTTGAAGGCTGGGGATGGAGTGTATTCAGGGACATTTAAGAGGATGAGGGATATGTGTGTTGAGGGGATAAGTGGGGGAAGGAAATCGGGAAGGAAGCGGATAATGGATGAGGAATTGGCAAAGGGAGTTAAAAGGCAAGTTTGGGTAAAAGGCATGCAAACCTTATTGCTTATGAAGGGTTAAAGAACATAGGGGTGAAAGGGGGATAGTTGCTTGTGAATGGAGGCCTGGGGGTGTTCAGTGTTTCAATTAGAGGTAAAGGGGTGGGAAGAATAGATGATGCCTGGGGAACGTAATGGACAGTTAATGGGGTGGAGGGGGATCATGAGAACTGGGAGAATAGTGGGCATCAGTAGAAGAATGTGTCCATGAGAAAGAGGGAGTATAGGGTTGGGGTAATGGGTGCAGGGTCATGAGGAAACTAAGGACTCCCGATAAATGATGGCTCAGATATTGAGGACAGTAGACATAAAAGACACAATAAATAGGCTAAAGTTACTGGAATCGGGGGTGGGGAGGGGATAAATGGCAATAGAGGAGGAAAGAATGCATGGAGGTTCTTGGTACAATGGAAGGAAGCTTGGACTGAGGGCTCTAGCATCAGGCAAAAAAGGGGTTTATTGGTATAGAGGTCTAAAATGCTCCCAGTGGACTTAAAAGAGCAATGAAGAAGACTAGAAGGGTCATTTTCAGGGAAAGAGTTAGGTTTCATGGAAATCTAAAGGTCCCAGGGGTGGAGAGATTGAGGTCACAATGGGGGATAGAGAGGAAGGAGAGGATGGTTGGAGCTGGTGGTGATGGAAATCGCAGGGGTACATTTGGAGGTCACTAATCCTACTCGTGAATTCTCTGATTTGCACTTGATTCAAATCTGTCAACTATTTGTAATTCCAGCCCATGCCAGTAACCTTACATAAAATACCCAGTACTCCTTTCAGTTGAGTAGGTAGTAAACGACCATAGGTAAAATTTTTAGTAAAGTGACTGCTGACCTAGGTTCCCGAGAAGATCCAATGCCTCATGAAACCTTGACTCTAACCTTATAGGGCCCTAAACAGAAAGCCCAGCAAAGTTCACTGAAATTCAGACTAACAGAATTATATTTTTAGGAGCTCCTAAATACTTGCAATTTGTTACGGTACTGATAGAAAACAAATACACATAGGCGTATCATTAATTGTAAAATTAAAAGTATAAACTTGGGATGCCTGGGTGGCTCATTCAGTTAAGTGTCTGCCTTCAACTCAGGTTCTGGGATCCAGTCTCGCATCAGGCTCCTTGCTGAGTGGGGAGGCTGCTTCTCCCCCTGCCTGATGCTCCCCCTGCTTGTGTGCATGCTCTCTCTGACAAATAAATACAATCTTTAAAAAAAAGTATAAACTTATAAAATATCTAAATAAACTCATAAAATATCTAAAGTAAAAATTTTCGTTATTATCCCCAATCAATAATAGTTTGATCTTCAGGCATAACAATTTGAGAGGTTGAGCTACACAATTTCAGACTATAACACACGTAGACGCTAAAATATTTTGTACTTGGTTCGGTGTTTATGTAAATATCGTTGTATCAAACTTACTGTCAAATTGCATTCCTTAATCGATGCTATATTAAGCTGGCATTTCCACACCAGTAGAAAATGAACGTATTGCAACATGAAAACATACCATATCCCACAGTAATTATAAATACATCCTTGTTGAAACGTTCTCCTGTTTATACAATTACAGTTGGATGTACAGGTCTGCTGTTACGCACATCACGCAGTGTGGCTGTTTGATTTGTACACGTGGGACTTAACTGGGTTAAGTTCTGGGACAGAAGATTGTTGTGCCATCATGACTTGCACTGTTACACTGAATGGACAGTTTCTGAATGCCTATGAAAAACAAAACAAAAACCCCGTAGTGTCGTACCAGCTATGCTTCCACTGCTCAAGAAATTAAACAGGGAAGCCATAGACTGAAGTGTCTCTAATGTCTCAGTTGTGTCTGTAAGGAAACCACATCTTAATTCACAGTCACTACACTGGAGTGGAAGAAAATGAACTTAAGAGCAAACAATTACAGTCAAATAGGCCTTCCAAAAATAAGTTAAGTTCTGAAGGTATATCCAGTCAAACACCGTCCTTGCTTCCCTTCTACATTCTCTCATTAAAAACCTCACTCCTGTGGGCTCCTGGGTGGCTCCGTCGGCTAAGCACATGCCCTCCGGTCAGATCAGGATCCCAGGGTCCCGGGATAGAGCCCCACAGCGGGCTTCCTGCTCAGCGGGGAGCGTGCTTCTCCTTCTCCTGACACTCCGCCTGTTTGTGCCCTCTCTCTGTGTCAAATGAATAACTAAAATCTTAAAAAATAAAAACAAAACCCTCACTCCTGGCTCCTACAGGTGGAGCATGCCTAAACATTTGAAAACAAGTTAACTGCTGAAATTCACTCTTGGAAATTGGAAGGTACGTCATTTCATCTTTTAACACCACACAGGACCACCTTTCACGTTGAACACTTTCTCACTTGGCCTGGACATCTTCCCCACCTTGTCAGTGGGCAGCGTACCCAAGGTGCCGTATTTCCCCGCCCCTCTCCACCCACTTTCGCACATGCGTGCAGCACAGCGGCGCGGCTCTGCCCTCACTTCCCCAGACTTCACCCTTAGTAATGGCTCCCATAGCGCCTGCGCAGAAAGAATTTCCTGCCAAGTGCTGCCCATGCGCTGGGAGTGCGCGTGGCGCACACCGCCCGCCTCAGAGCCAAACCTGCAGTCCTGTTCTCCTCCTGTCTCCAGTCCCGGTCTCCACAGCAGGACCCCTGAATCCCGCCTCAACCAGGCCCACACGCCTGAGTTCACAGTTCAGGCAAGGTAAGGACCAGAGACTATGGACAGACCGGTCCTCCCTCTGACCGTCGTGCTATCACACAGGGAGTTTTGATGCCCTCTCCTTTTCCTATTACTAAAACTTGACACATACGCACAAAGAGAATGCAAGTGAACCACTCAAGGACCTGAGTACGGCATCTGCCACAACGGAGCATACCCCAGAGCAGGTGGGCATCAGGGACTGAGCCTGGGTGGCTCAGCCGGTTAAGCGTGTCTGCCTGATACCGGGGTCCTGGTATCAGTAGAGAGCCTGCTGCTCCCCCTGTTTGTGCCCCCTCTCCCTCTCTCTCTCTCTCTCTGTCAAATACATTTTAAGAATCTTAAAAAAAAAAAAAGTCCCTTAAG
Organism: Ailuropoda melanoleuca; assembly: GCF_002007445.2. NCBI lineage: Eukaryota > Metazoa > Chordata > Mammalia > Carnivora > Ursidae > Ailuropoda > Ailuropoda melanoleuca. The sequence continues at coordinate 28,194,404 of NC_048229.1, forward strand.
TTTCTGTCAAAAATGGCCACTTAGATCCGGAAATTGTCCTCCTCTGCTCCACTGCCATTCCCGGATCCTCCCTTCTCAGAACAGCTCAGCGAACAGAGCTCCTGGCATATATACCTCCTGGGTTGCTCTAGTTGCCATTCGCACGATTTCCTGAGGTGCAGACTCAGATAAAGGAGAGCAAAGGATTTCCAGTTTGGGGAGTCGGTTTACCTTGCTAGTGAAAACAGTGCTTCCAAGGTAATACCTAGTGTCCCACCTTCCATTCCTGGGATGGCCAGTGATAGTCCACCTTTTAAAGTTAACCAACTAGACCCACGTTTCGTGGCACTACAGTAGAGAATGCAGGCATAGCATATCTGAGGCACCCACACCCACCATCTTATGTCAACACCAACAATTCCTGGTGAGTTCCCAGGAAAGAGTTTACTATTTACTTTTCAAGGTTGTGGGTTTACTGTCCTGGTGAGTTCCCAGCAAGGACCACCATTGCCATCCTGAAGGACCACATCCCGTCTTAGCGCTGTAAAGTTTACAGGAAGAAGGCTAGTGAGCGCTGATGTGTGAGCAAGTCTCTGTCTGGAAAACAACGTGTATACGTTACTGCTATGTTGATTGAGCACTAATTTTGTGTTCCCAAGGAAGTTACGGTGGACCACGTTGGGAACTTAATACATATGATGTGATTCAATCCCCATAATATCCTGTGAGCTGTGTCCTGTAATAACCATAAAGAGGTAGGTACTGGGCCTACATAGGTGGCTCTGTGCTTCATCCTCTGTTATCCTATTGATTAAATAGATGTTTGTATACTATAGGAGCGAAATACAGATGAATGGAAAAATGCAGAAAGGAAGGGTAGATTCATAGTTCTGAGAGTTCTCATTGTACTTTTATTTTTTTAACAGGATAGAAAAATGTTTGTGTTTATAAGTATATGACAGTTTTCCCGTACTTTGTACATGTTCATTATCAATATATGATAATTTAATTCCTCCACATTGGTGTTATTTTTTTTTCCCTGAAGTTTAGCCATTCTAGCAAATAGGAGGAGTCATCTCCCTGTAGTTTCCCTGCTTTCTGGGAGGAGTGGTTAGAGAAAATGTGATACATGTATATATGTGTATGCATGTGTGTGTGTTTATATATGTATATGTATGTATGTGTGTATATATATATATATATGCCATGTAATACTATTTATGATATAAAATATATATCATAGAATAAATTATGTATCATAATATATAACATCTATAATATTTATATCTGTTTATCCATCTAGATATCTAGACATCTGTATCCAAAATTCAGCCTTTAAAAAAGGACATGCTTCCATTTGGGACAAAGTAGGTGAGCCTGGAGGATCTTACTGTAAGTGGAATAAGCCACACAAAATGGCAAATACTGTATTATCTCGATTATATCTGGAATCTAATAAGTTGAACTCATAAAAGCAGAGTACAGTTGTGATGGTCAGGAGCTGACTGAGGGTAAAATGGCAGTTGTTGGTCAGATGGTACAAAATTTGAGTTATTCAAGGTGAATAAAATCTGGAGCTCTGAAATACAGCATGACAACTACTATTATGTCTATTATTCTTTACCACAGTCAGAAGAACCCAGGGGGACTCCCACCTGGCTACCCCGAAGGCGAGTGCTTCTACGGAGGGAGGAGAGGGCCCTGGATGACTAATGCCTCTTTCTTTAAGATGGAAGGAGATTCAGATTCTTGTGCTAGCCTAAACCCAGTTTCACAGGACAGCCGCAAAGGTTAAAAGAGTCGCTGGTCCTGGAGAGTGTGCCCCAGGGAGATTGACCAGATGCCCCCATAGGGATCCAGGTACCAGGAAAGAGAGAGTTAGGCTGGACCATTAGGTAGAGCATGGATCTTTTCTGATGGAGCCTTATCCTCAGATGCAGGATATGTGTGTGCTGTTTCCTGTCCCCGAGCAGGGCTCTCTGAAGTCAGATGGCTGTACTCCAGTGAGTACAGGTTACAGCTAGCTGTGCTTGTGGTCATGACTGTAGGTGTTTCAGTGGGTCTTAACCTTGCACTGTGAATGGATCTTCTTCCCTCCTGAGGTAGCAGTAACACAGGACCTAGTGTGGCAAGTTTTAATCACTATTCCTGTCGCCACTGAGAGATTCTGCAGTGAGCGTGAGGGGCACCAACTTCTTGAAGGATCAGCAAATTTGTTAACCATGTGTGTGGAGCTGTCTTCACAACCCACACCCAAGTAAATGTTAGGTGATATAATATCTCATATTGAAAGATAGACATTCAAAGATATTTTTGAGTGTCTCTGCATTCTTTCAGGGTACATTATTTCACTCCTGAATGGTCCCTGAACTTATCTCTTGGTAGCATTAATGCCACGTAATTGTATGGAGAATTATACAATAATTATAAAAGCATTCATTCTACAGCTGTAACTCTGTATTTATTACTAGAATAGATTATCCAGTTCACAATTTTACCTACAAGAGTGACTGGCTTATAATTGTATACAACACTCTGTGAGGCATGAATATATAAATGGCTGACACGGAAAAGAACAGAACATTTTTCTCATGAGATGAGAAAGTTTTGTAATTCCCCAGGATACAGAGAAGGACCTAGATACACAGTGGTCATCACTCAAGAGAATAAAGGTGCTGGCAGCTGGGAAACATGGGCTGATTAAGGCTGAGTTGTTCACTTCCCTCCACATAATCCACTGAAAAAGAGAGAAATTACAACGATGGAAGAGAGAGTATCAAAAATTACAAAGTTAATTTGGATCAACTTTATGTGTTGTGAACTTAGGAAGATCTTTAGCAAGGACTCTATCTTTAATAATTACCAAGGTGTTTAACAATGGGGACAGAATTTATCAATGCAATGAATCTGGGCAAAATGTTACTATGGGTCAAGTCCTAATAAACTGCAGAGAACTCCGTTTCTAGAGAACCAGTACAAAAGAAATAAACGTGAGAAAGTCTTTTAGCAAAGCTCAAGCCTTATTAAACGCCATTGTTTCCTTACTGGAGAGAAGACATACAAGTGTAGCAGTGTGGCAAAGTTTTTAAGCACAGTCTTCCAAACACGCTCAACAAAGAGTTTTCGTACTGAGAAGAAACTTTACATATGTGAGGAATGTGGCAAAGCCCTAACCAGTACTCAATTTTTTTGAATCAGAGAGTGTATATGGGATAAATACCTTAGAAATGTAAAGAATGTGTAAAGTTTTTACCCAGAGTTCTAGCCTTCCTGCCATCAGAGAACTCATTTTGGGGAGAAACCTTACAAATGTAAGTGACATGGCTACACCTTTAACCAGCACTCAACCCTTCCTTCACATCAGAGAATACATACTGGGAAGAAAACTTACAAATGTAAAGATTTTGCTGAAGCCTTCATTGCTCAGACTTTCCTTGACAGCAGAATATATGTACTTGGGGAGAAACCCAACAAATGCAGAGAATATGGCAAAGCCTTTAAACAGGACGACCACCTAAGTAAACATCTGTGCATTCATTCTGGGAGAAACCCCCTAAATGTAAAAAATGTGGCAAAGCCTTTGTCTGGATTTCCAGCCTTCCTTGACAGAGACAATACATGCAGGGGAGAAACCCTACAAATGTAGAGAATATAACCGAATCATTAACTAGAACCATCACTTGACTATACATTAGAGAATTCATACTGGAGAGAGAATGTACAAATGTAAAGAATGTGGTAATACCTTTACCCTGAACTTAACACTCAACATCAGAGAGTACATACCAGATAGAAACCCTAAGGGGTGCCTGGGTGGCTCAGTCAATTAAGCATTTGCCTTTGGCTCAGGTCATGATCTGAGGGTCCTGGGATCAAGCCCCGCATCAGGCTCCCTGCTCAATGGAGAGCCTGCTTCTCCCTCTCCCTCTGCCCCTCCCTGCTCTCATTCCCTCTCACTCTATCTCAAATAAATAAATATATAAAAATCTTTAGAATCCTCGAAATGTAATGAATAGGGGAAATCCTTTGTTTTAAATATACATTTTGGGGAAAAAAAGCCATAAAAACATTAAAGATGTAAAAACTGGCCATTTATGTAATGAAAAAAACAAATCTAAATAAACATTAGAGATTCACAGCAGAATGTACTAAGCCTACACCACTTTTAAGACATTAATCTGGTCCAGATTTTCAGTGGAAACTTGCAGGATTCTACATCTTATGTCATCTTTTTTTCCCCCTTCATACCAGTAGAATCAGGGCGAGTGTGAGAGGTTCTTCTCAGTCATCTGAATGTAGCCACCGGTGGGTCATAATTTCTAAGTGGAATCCCAGACACCTTGGGAGCTTTTGGTTTAAAGCATTTTCTGCATGATTTTGGATAGAAACTTCTTTTCTAATTTCACAGAATGTCCAGAGGTGCGCCCATTGGCAACTCTGTCCCCTTGAGAGACTTCCAGGCCATTAACATCAGTCCTAGGACTCCAGTTGGGGGAAGCATTAAGTCACAGTCCCACATTCCATCAGCCCCTCTGGTATCCTGTGCCAGCTTCTCCATGAGCTGGTCAATATCACAGTTTCTATGTAGATACGAGACAGGAAGAGCAACAAATATTTCACAAACACTGTTAAGTATTCGATCTGGTTCTGCTGTACTTTGTGACAAACAGAGAAACTTACTCTATACAGCATTCAGATGTACCTCAGATGTTTTGTGTTTCAGACTTACTGTGGTTCTCATTCTGTGCGTGCACAAGCTGATGGGCCAACACATTGATAGGAACAACACACACCTAGATCCTCTCCTGAGATAACACGTACCCCCAGCATCCTTGTCCTAGGGAAGTATCTTTGTAATTTTTATACCCTCTCTGCCATCATTGTGATTTTTCTCTTTTTCATTAGACCATGTGGGAGCAATTGAACAACTTGGCCTTCACCAATGCATGTTTCCCCATGGCCAGCGCTTTTATTTTCTTGAGTAATATTCACAGTGTATTCAGGCTCTTTTCTATATCGTGGAGGAATTATAAAACTTTCTCATCTCATGAGAAAAAAGTAGCCTGTTTTTCTCCATGTTAGTCATTTATATAGTCATGCCTCAGAGAATGTCATGTACAATTACAAGTCATTCACAGTTTAGGTAAAATTGTGAATAAGATAATCCATTCTATATGGACTCTGGGAAACAAACTGAAGGTTTCAGAGGGGAGGGGGTGGGGGATTGGGATAGGCTGGTGATGGGTAGTAAGGAGGACACGAATTGCATGCAGCACTGGGTGTTACAGGCAAATAATGAATCATGGAATACTACATAAAAAACTAAGGATATTCTGTATGGTGAGTAACATAACCTAATAAAAATTAATTAAAAAAAAGATAATCCATTCTAGTAATAAATAATAAATTATAGCCATAGAACGAAACCTTTTATAATTATCATAGATGACACCTGGGTGGCTCAGTCAGTTAAGTGTCTGCCTTCAGCTTATGGGATGGAGTCCTTGGTCAGGTTCCCCACTCAGCAGAGAGTCTGATTTTCCCTCTNTTTTCCCCCCGCCCCCCCCCCCCCCGCTCATGTGTGTGCTGGCTCTCTCTCTCTCCCCTGCAAATATAAATGAATAAAATCTTTATATATACATATATAGAGAGAGAGAGAAAGAGAGAGAAGCAGCTGTACAATTATGTTGTGTTACTGGTCCCAGCAATAAGGCCAGAGTCTAATCAGTAATACAACTGTGTCCTATAATAATGCAGAAATACTTGAAATATCTTTGAATTTGTATCCTTCAATATGAGATGTTACATTTGCCTAACATTCTGGGTGTGAGGCTTTGAAGACGGTTCCATAAAGATAAGCTAACATGTCAAATGGTCCTTCAAGAAACTGGGGGTGAGGGAAACTGTCTCAGAAGTGTAATGCAACTGATGGGTGGGGAAGCTGCAGGGAAAGCTAGGTTTTAGGCAGTGCAGGCATTGGAGACTAAGTGGTGAACACTGTCTCGTATCCTAGGAGAAATGTTGAAGTCTCGATAGATGACAATGTCAAGGAAAACCACTAGCATATTTAAGTGCTTTCAGTTATAATTGTAATAGTGAACTGCAGGGAACAGAAGAAAATACAGGTGGTGTTTCAGCTGATATATAATAAGAATTATGGTGGCTAGCAAGTAATGAGCACTCATTTTGTGTCCGAGTTCAAGTTCAATGGATTTGGTGATGTGCTGGAGTTCTCTTGGTTTGTATTAAGCTTTGATGCCAGTGGACTGTTTTGAAAAGAAACAGGTTACAAGGGTAGTCTTCAGATGTCTCAATTTTAACAAGCAATCTTATGGCGGAAACGTTCACCAAGCCTGGAAAACAAAAATAGTGCAATTGGGGGACAAAAGGCATGAAGTATTTTATCGAATAAGAAGTTGTATTGCTTTTGAAATATCTAAGGGAGGACAGTGGACACGGTTTTTAAAAAGGGGATTATTTATTCGACATTAATTTAATGTAACACTGATTATAGTTATAATTTTAATGTAAATTTGTATTGTGTAATACATTAATCGTTGCAGAAGTGTGGCAGAGAGAATAGAGTTCTTATGGAGTCCTCACCCTGTTCCCTTGTTACCATGACATGACTATGGTCCTTTTGACAAAACTTACAACTACGAATGAACCATGAACATTATAGATATTTCAGAATTATTAGTATTTCACCAATTGTAATTATTTTTCCATCCACTGTAACAGGATTTTTTTTTCTTCGTTGGTCCCCACAGTTCTTGGTCACCCCACTTTGAAGAACGAAGAGGTAGACCAGACAGAGTGGTGGGCAGCAAGGAAGGTTTATTGAGCGACAGCAAAGTGACAGTACAAAGCTCCAGAGGAGGGAGGGGACCCAAGAGGATTGCCACCGAACTTTCTAAGTTTAGGGGTTTTTATGAGTTTGTTAGAGGAGCTGTTTTAATCTGATTAACCCTCCCTGAGCCTGTCATCTAGTCATGTTTTTATCACCTGTCTATCACATGGGAAAGGTGGAGGGCTCCTTCCAGGGTGGGGTAAAGTCCTTTTAAGGGTGGTTTCCTCTTAGGGTGGGGCCGCTCATCCCTGCCTGCCTGCCCGCCCGCCTTCCAGCTATCCCTCATCGTCCACAAGGATGTGGTCCAAAATAGCATTTTATAGTCATCCTATCCCTGCAATATTCTTTGCTTTGCATCTGTTTTTCGTGCTTTTGTAAATTTCATGACCTTGACAGGTTTGAGAAGGCCTGCTCAGGTGTTTTTTATCTCTAAAATTGAATTTGTCTGATGCTTTTCTCATGATTGGATTGTGTTTATAGCTGCTGTGCCGAACACTTAGGAGGCTTAGAGATGCAAACTCGTAGAGAAAGTGATTTTTTCTATTTAACTTGGTCGTTAGAAAAGCAGAGATGAAGAGCCATGGTCCCCACCATCCAGAGACTTTCAGTCGAGAGCAAATGGTGTGCAGGTCAAAATCCATGTATCACTTTGGACACCCCAAAAACTTAACTCTTAACAGACAACTTTTGACTGGAAACCTTACCAATAACATAGTCGATTACATACTGACTCTCTCTCTATATCCATATCTATATATATTTATATATTTTGATGTATATATAAATATTTGTGTTTATATATATAAATATATAATAGTCTTACAATACAAGTAAGCTAGAGAAATATTAAGAAAATCGTAAGGAAAATACATTTGCAGTGCTCTGCTGTATTTATCCAAAAAAATCTCTGTGCAAGTAGACCCATGCACTTCATGTCTTTCAAGAGTGAACTTTAGTTTCTGATAGTATTGGCCCATAAATCTCTACGTGTTTCTGTTAAATTGCCTATTATTTTTTGTTACAAAACAGACAGGGAATTGGCTTAAGTAGAATATAATCATACAAAATTTCTGCTAGGCAAATGTAGGAAGAGAGAACTGGGAATATCCAATAAGCAAGGAGATCAGAAGCCTAGAACCCTCTGCCTCTCCGGCTCCACCCAGAACCCTCTCTTCTGAAGCTTGTCTAGGTGTGGCCCCACCCTGGGTTCTGCCCTCACTGAACAGATGAGAGCAGGTCAGAGGTTTGGTTCACTGCTCCTCCCACATCTCAGCGGTAGGTGCTCCTGTTCGGCTGACACCCCAAATCAGATACATGGAAGCAAATAATAAGGGAACAGAAGGCAAGCTAAGGACGAAGCAGAAGCTGATACCCCACAGCCTCTCTGCCACCACACTCCTGGGTGGGATGTGTGTGACATTCCTCCGGGGAAACTCCCAACAGTCTTAACATGTTAACACTTTGCTAGAGGGAAAAACAACCTTAGCTTGATAATAACAAGGTCTCCAGTATCCTGAGGGTCTTCTTAGCATATGAAAATCCTTTTGGACACCTTCCTTTTTCCTGACCTTTGCCAACTCCTTAGTCTAGAATCAGCCATTCCTCACAACCACACTGTACAGCTCTTTCTTCCCATTGGTCTAGTCCCTCTGCTTTAATAAAATCACCTTTTTTGCACCAAAGACGTCTCAAGAATTCTTTCTTGGCCGTCAGCTCTCGATCTCACCAGCGTTCCAAAACTACAGCACAAAGATTGCATGTTTGGTGCCTTGCTTTCTGTCTTTCTCATTAAATTCTGTGCCTGAAAGGGGTCGGGACATGCCCCACCAGAATGTGCCACTTTAGCATGTGTATTATTTGGGCCTGAAGGCAATCAAGACCCTGTGGGCCCAGGAGAAACTTTTGCTCCTCCCTTAACTACATAGGGGAATCTAAATTGGGGGCCCTTTCCAAAACCAGGGTTATTACAGGAGATAAATTTTGCTTGAGTGATTCATCTGTATGGCAGAGCAAATATCTAATTGCCAATGTCAAGGAGCAGGAATTCATGTCCTTTTCAAGGGTCCTTCTAGCTGGACTAAGAATGAAATTGACAGATTACCAAGAGAAAATCAAAGTTAATGGCATATGTACAAGGAATCTCCATAGACATGGAAATTTTAAAGGCAACATGAGGTATATATGTGATTCTGAACTGAGGAGAAGGGAGTAGGGATCTGAGAATTCAGAGGAAAGGAACGTCATTCACAGGGCAGTAGGAAAAGCAGATGTTTGGTAGACATTTGCCCTACCATAGAGATGAGTCACTCAGAGAAAATTTATTTGTTAATAACATTTTTCTGGAAAATACCTTCAATTTATATTCTTCTGTGTGGTTAAGTGAGGGACACACATTTCTCTTAAGACCATAGGGTCTCAAGTGCTTTCCGCTCAAAATAATCCTTACGCCAAAGTGGTGCCTTCTGGTGGGGAGTGGGGGCAGCTGTCCGGAACCTCTTCACCAATACCCTGTCAGCTGCATTTCTTTCTCTTGAAATCCCGCACTCCCACTTCCTTCTCCTTGGTTCAGGATGACATACATACCTCCTTCTGCCTCCCTGACTTTGGAATTTCCATGTGTTTGTATGTGCTCTTGAATTGTATTCTCTCCTGTTCATCTGTGTCATGTCAATTTGATTCTTTAGCGCAGCCGGAACAACCTTATAAGGGTCAGGAATTCTTAGTGCCTAAAAAGGGGACTGGACATTTTTTCTCCATGACAGCTTCAAGAGCCAACCCATTCAGCACCTGTTTTCCATTTCTAAACATCTAGTAGTCACTCAAGTTTTAAAAGTAAATATACATACATATGGTGAAATGGCTGGAAGCCCTGTAGTGCCTTCATCGGTTGCCATTTCGACCTTAGTCTGTACTTTGAAATTGCTTCGCTGCTTCTTGCTAGCTTATCTTTTAGCTCAAGATAGGCCCAGTAGGCAAAGCATCCCAGGAAGGGAAAGGACACGACACCCTCAAACAACAGGGCCTGCCCTGAGCCGGCAAGACCCCACATGCCTGACACCAGTGCAGTGACCGGCCTGACCTCTGCCACCGACCTACATGTACCACCACCCTTGGTCCTATATTTTCTTTATTCAAACCTGAAGCACTTTCAGCAGTTTGGAGACCATCTTTGAGATGCTAGCCCTCTGCCTTGTCTGCGGTCGCCTCCCTGGAGTAAATTCCCTCGTGTTTTGCAACCACTCATCAGTCTGCTCTTGGCCAGGGCACAAGGAGGGGTGCCAGAGCACATGGCTCCTTGGGTCCCAAACAGAGCAGGGTTGGCCACTCACTGTGACAAGGTCTGAGGCAGAGAGACACATGGTGGGGAGACGCGAGAGGAAGTTACTTCAGGGAGGCCCACACCGGGAAGATGGCCGAGTAATGTCTCAAAGACGTTCTCCAAAGTGCTGGAAATACATCCAGGGTTATATAAGGAAAATGGGCAAAAGGGAGGGGGTGCCTGCAGGCAGGCAGCCAAGGTTAAATCTGTCCTTGTCTGGGAGTCCGTCAGGGGTGGGGTCTTTCTGGCTCAGGGCAGTCCCTGTTGCTTGAGGGGGTAGTTTCCGTTCCCTTCAGGGGATGCTTTGCCCTCAGGGTCTTCCTCTGGAGCCAAGAGACAAGTTGGAAAGAACCCAGCTAGAAAGTCCAAGGTCAAAATTGAGGCAGCCATGGTCATCTTTCTTGCCTTTGGATTTTGTCAGCCGTGAGGTGCGGAACTAGGTCTGGGACCAGTTGAGCCAAGTGTTCTTGCCCCCTCGGGTCCTGGTGACAAAGTAATTACCACAGGCAATGGAACAAACACATCCTTCACCTGCCACAGTTAAGATCTATGTGTGTGTGTGTGTGTGTGTGTGTGTGTATGTGTATGCATGCGTGTGGTGAGAACACTTAAGATAGCCTCTTCTAGCAAACTGGAAGTGTACAGTACACTCGTATTAACTACAGTCACCGTGCTGTAATCAAACATTTGGCGTTCATGGATCCTGCATAATGAACCTTTTTACCATTTGACCAACATCAACATTCCCCTCATCCTCAGCCCCTGGGAACAAACATGCTAATTTTTTATAATTCTGCCTTTTTTTAGATTCTGCATATATGTGATTTCATACAGTATCTATTTTTCTGTGTGTGGCTTATTTAACTTAACAAAATGTCCTCTAGGATTATTCTGTTGCTGCAAGTGGAAAGATTTCCTTCTTTTTGGAGGCTGATACATGGACCAAGAATAAATTAGATGAGGTGCCTCTACCAGGAAGAGAGCTAATACCATAGATGAACTATTTATTTTATTTTTTTCGGACTTTATTTATTTGAGAGAGAGAGAGCAGGAGTGGAGTTAGAGGCAGAGAGAGAGGAAGAGGGAGAAGTAGACTCCCTGCTGAGCAGAGCGGGATGTGGGGCTCAATCCCAGGACCCTGAGACCATGACCCCAGCGGTAGGCAGATGCCTAAACGACTGGGCCACCCAGGTGCCTGTCCCCCCCACCCCCCCAGAGATGAACCTTGTGTAAGGAGCTGCCTGCCTCGTGTGGAAAACATTTGTTTGACAAACATTTGCTCTTTCCTTTTTCCTGGGAAGGTACTTCCTCCTTTCTGCAATTCTAAATCCCTAGCCCCTTCTCGAGTCACAAGGGCATGTAAGCATCAATCGCTTTTCTTTCAGTCGCCTGTCTTTGAGTCCCATATTGTTGCAGGGTTCTTGTCTCAGGAGTCAAGGAATGAATCTCGTGGACTCAAGAGGGTGAAGTGAAAGCTGATTAAGGGAAGGTGAGAACAGAAAGAGAAAGCTCTGTAGAGTGAGACGGGTCCTGAATGGGTTATCACTGAAGGCTTTTATGGGTTGGTCTTTTATTGAAAACTGGCCAGGGAACTGAAATCTTTTTAAAGTCTCTACTGCTGATAGCACCGTGATTACTTCTTTTTTGAATATATCATCTCTGACTTTTAAGACCAATGAGATGGTCTGGTTATGTTCCCTTAACTCTGGTTTCTTTCACCTCAGTATCTCTCCACATCTGGGATTTCTGTGAGCCTGGTCATGTAGCCCCCTACCTATCTCTTCCTACCTCGCCCCACCTGTCCCTTACTCAGTATCTTTGAGGTTCCCATATTAAGAAATTTCTTTTTTCTCTTGTGAACCTGTCTTGTGCCTAATTATTAGAAGGACAAAGAATTGTGGGGCGCCTGGGTGGCTCAGTCAGTTAAGCATCTGCCTTTGGCTCAGGTCATGATCTCAGGGTCCTGGGATCGAGCCCTGCGTTGGGCTCCCTGCTCTGTGGGGAGTCTGCTTGTCCCTCTCCCTCTGCCACTCCCCCTGCTTGTGTTCTCTCTCTCTCTCTCTGATAAATAAATAAACAAAATCTTCAAAAAAAAAGACAAAAAGTTGAGAACAGATGAAGAAAAATGTTTTCCTCTCCTACACATTCATTACGTTGGCAAAAAATGACCTCCTGCTTCAAAGCCAAAACAGAATGCCAAGGCAGAGTTTGGAATAAAGAGCAACAGTATCTTCCTTGCTCTGAGAGGCAAAGGAGGCCACAGCAGGTCAGGGCCTTCAGAACTGCAAGCCCACCCGGAGGAAGGGTCAGGGGGTTTGATAGGGAAATACAGTGATGTGGGAAATAAAGGCAGAAGAAAAATTATTAAATTTCCTTAATACTTGCAGCCCACTGACAAGTCTTTGAGGCAGGCAGAGTGACATTCCTCTAGGGACTCAACTGCCTGGATGTTAACACTTCATTAAGGGCAAAAAGGCCATCTTAGCCCGACCCCCAGGATCCTGTAAGTCTACTTTAACTTATAAAAATTCCTTTGGAAACTTCTTTATCTCTAAAGTTGTTGGCAATCATCCCCCAAGTCGATGTCCCACCAATAAACGTCTAAAGGGTCTCATTGCATAAGGGACATGTGGGGCTGGGTAGGGAGAGCTAGGTTGGGGGCTCCATAATCACGCTCACAGAAATTCCAGAAATGCTCAGGCACAAGGAAACCAGGGATAAGGAAATAACCCAGCCCACCCTGTCTTGGGTATCAGAGGTGGGCTCCTTTTATGGCTGTCACATTGTGACCAACAAGGAATAACCAGACGTCAAAGAAGTAAGCCGTGAAAGATGTTATCACCAGTCCTCACTCAAACCGAGACTTCATAAGAATGTTAAGGCCACAAGCTCCCTGGTCAGGTCTAAATAAAAGACTATCAGTCAAGGCCCACACTGGCAACCCTATCGGGACCCTCTCACTCTTGAGAGCTTTGTCTCTATCCTTGCTTAAGAAAACTCTTATCGCTTCATGCTCACTCTCCTTTCTCCTGGGGATTTATTACTTGACTCCCTGAGACAAGAAGCTCGCTCTCCCACTTCAACAGGATCTAGCTGGTTTCGACCAGAGCTGTGTGTGTGCTACCAGCCTTGTTTATCCCGTTTTCAGTGTGGTACCAGATTCCTTAAAAAGAAAAAAAAAAAAGGCTAAGGAAGCGAGTTTTCCCAAAAGAGAAAAAAGGTTACTTAAAAGGTTACTTGGTTTAATATCATGCCTCACGGGTAGTTTTAATGCAGCCATTTTTGATTTTGTTCAAATTGATGCTCTTAAGTGGTTTCAATTTCAGTCACGAGGAGAACCATAGTAAGACTACCTCGTATTTTGCAGTGAGAAACCACTGAATATTTTCTAGAACGGCTAAATTTCAGTGAAAGTACTGAGGAATTAGAATTCTCATTTACACTCCTGATGTGGGAAACAAAGGCAAAAGAAAAAAATTAAATTTCCTTACTGCCAACAGCCTGTGGACAAGTCCTTGAAACAGGAAGAGTGATCTTCCTCCGGGAGCTCAGCTGCCTTGATGTTAATACTTTGCTGAGGGCAAAAGGCAATCTAACGATAACATCCCAACCTCCCAGGATCCTGTGAGTCTATGTTAACACATAAAAATTCCTTTGGAAACTTCCTTTACCTCTACCTCCCAAGATGTATTATTAACAATTATCCCCCAAGCATATGGCCCCCTGATATACATCTGACGTGTCTAATGATTGAGAGTTTACTGCAGTAATAAATGAACTTTGCCTAAAAAGAGCTAGCCCTGGCAACATCCTGGAAGCCTTGTTCCCAAAATACTTGGGAGCTTGTGCAGTCCTTCTTCCCCTCCCAACTTGAACGTATGTAATCAGTCACCCGTTGCACCCCCAGTGCAGCTCTGTCTCCCCACGAGTCCTGTCCCCACGCTTTAATAAGCACCACCTTTTTGCACCATAGATGTCTCAAGAATTCTTTCTTGGCCATTGGCTCCAAACCCCAACATTCTACATCAATGGGAATTTGAAAAGTACATTCAATTTGGAAAATTATTTGGTGGTGACTTATGAAAATAAACATTCCTACTGAAAGGGAACATTTTGTCACCACAAAATACCTCTCTTTGGCCAAGGCTTATTTTAAAGAAACAAAGGAAAAGTTCTGAAACCCAGCAGAAGTTGTCTTTTGCAAGACAAATTTGCATTTATTAAGGGAAAGCTCTATTCGTAAGGGTGTCTCCCTCTGTGTAGCAGAAAGAGGGAGAAAGTGTAAATCTCCAGAAACTGTGATCAATGGAGAAGGCATGAATTTAAATCAGAGTAACAATCATAGCTTTTGTTACTGTTTTATCCCTGGTCACTTCCCCAAATGCTTCCCAATAGGATCCTATGTGGAATTTCAAAAACGATCCAGAGCAGCCCCCCCTCCCCAGAGTTTGTCAGTCAGTGAGGGGGAAACAACAGTGATGTTTTCATTAAATGCTCCAGGAGATTCTAGGTGAAGCCAGGGTTAAGCAGGCTTAACCATGACTAGAAGACAGCTGAGTGCAGGCTTACCTCAAGGAGAGGTAACACGGGTGCTGCCACGGGAATCTGGAAACATCAGGTCCATGCAGCACACTTTTCTTATGTGGTAGCAGAATTTGTGTGAGTCTGTGGGAGGGGAGGCCCCCTGAAAGCAGAGAAGGAAAAGTCAGGGATTGGTAGGAGATCAGAGTTTCTGAATAGCTCCAAGACACAAATGACTAGGAAGTTGGACATTTTCTGCATTTCAAAGTCCTACCTGCAGTCCAGCTGTTTACCTGTGAAGAGGCTCTGTTGGGGGCATTAAAGGCATTTTCTCCTGCTGCAGCTGTGATTTCTCCTGGAATACTTCTGAGCAAGAAGTCCGCAGGACGAGATGAAAGAAGAAATGGCCAGTTCTCGGGTAAGCCTGGCGTCCGAGTTCTGAGGCCCTGTCGTCTTTTTCTCGAGAAATTCCTTACATTTAGAAATTGTTAATATTGATTTTTTTTCCTAGTTCTGATGTTTCTGCTCTATGTTGACGCCCAATTTTTTTTTTTTTTTAAAGATTTTTATTTATTTAACACAGATAGAGACAGCCAGCGAGAGAGGGAACACAAGCAGGGGGAGTGGGAGAGGAAGAAGCAGGCTCATAGTGGAGGAGCCTGATGTGGGGCTCGATCCCATAACGCCGGGATCACGCCCCGAGCCTAAGGCAGACGCTTAACCGCTGTGCCACCCAGGCGCCCCTGACGCCCAATTTTTAAACCCTTTCAGACATGATACTCAAATTGGTCTTTAGAACCCTTCTCCCCTATCCGCCAGAGCCTTCTATACCTTCTCTCCAACCGGGCTTAGAGTAGGTCATCAAAGGTTGTCACTTTGAATGAAAGACCTGCCTGCCAGTATTGTAAATAGTCCCTTGGTGACAGATCCTTGGGAAGGTGTTGAGTTAAAGATTGCTATTGCTGAAGGGGTCTGGTCCTGGGATATTCAGTGATGGAAAATGGTCTTATTTAGGCCCCATCTGGAAGCCTTATCAGCTCTGTGTAGACCAGGAGTAAGAAAATGCACAGATAAACAGTAGATATGAAAAGATATGATATCCAGAATCACTTGGAATATTCTCTGAAAATCAAAGGGGGGGTTCATGTTCCTTAGAATGTGTCTAAAATATACTAAGTAGTACCAGACAAGGAAAGTATATGTCATGATTGAAGTTTGTATAAATTGACCGTATTCTCATAATCTAGTTGACATTCTCATTTACTGTTTAGGCCACAAGGATGTGGTTCCTAATGGGGTGTCTCTTGATCAGATGGGGCCCCCACATTAGGGCAGTGATTAGGTGGAAGCTGGTGGCAGGGGAAGTGAGAGAACTCACCTGAGGCAGAACAGAGGCGCTAGACGTTCATTGACTGCACAGCGAGGGAGCGGCGGACAGGACTGCAGAGGGTCTGTCTGCAGGAGGCTGCGGCTGTTACTAAAGGGGGAAGATGCGGGGAGATGGAATCTTCCCCTTTTGGGGAACTGAACCTGGTTGTAAGTAGCCCATTGGTTCGTTAGGGCCTACGGATAATTGGAGGTGGGTCACCTGATGGGCCTTTCGTGTTCAGCCAGGGGGTCACTGCCCCTTTCAGCGTTCCGTTGCTCAAGCCTGTTTGCCTAAAAGCAGCCTCTACGAAGAACAGACTGTTGCAGGGTTCTTGTCTGGTGGCGGGATGGAAGAATGAATCTCAGGGACACAAAAGGGTGAAGTGATTATCAAGTGAAGTTGAGAGCAGAGAGAAGCATCATCATCCACAAAGTGATTTATAAGCGTCATGTCATTGAAAGTGGTTCTTGAGTTAATCACCGTGACAGTTTTCTGCTCTATCACTTTTCATGTGTATATAACTACTTCCTAAATATAGGGATGGGTGCATGAAATGTGAAAAGATTAGGTTGGTTTTGCGTGGATATCTTTTTGTTTCTGTCATTTTTGTCACCTGCTGTGAACATTGGTTTAGAGTCCTCTCTCTATATTGACCTACGTGTCCTTTTCTATTGACTCTAGAACCCATAACCTGGGTTACAACCTGATGCCTTGAATGTTCTGGATGTTCTGGATGTTTGACAAAATATCCACAAAAAATAGAATAATGAGTTTACTCTCTTCGATTATTATTTTTTTATTAATTTATGAAAAAATTAGAGTAAACCCATTTACTCTCTTCGACTATTATTTTTTTATTAATTTATGAAAACCTGTTATATCTCCTAACTGTGAAATGCTCAGAAAGGTTTGTTGCCTTTCTTGCTATTCTAGAACCTAGAACCAATTCCTATAAAACCCATTCAGTTCCAAGTCCTCCAAGAATTCTTCCTTTCTGAGCTCTACCTCTTTGTTATTCATAAATGCGTTCCTTCCCATAGGCTAAAGCCTTGTTAGAAATGCCAGAATTCTTGAACAGAAACTGCATTTTCATGAGATCTCCAATGCACTGTTGTGAAATTCTAATCACATTAAAATTTGATGAGTATGTTTGTAACCCACCAACACTTCCATGTAAGAAATAGACACAACTTATACTGTATGTTATAAACAGAGAACTCAATAATGTGAATGCCTGTGTTGATGCCTTCAGTTTACAAATTCTCTTGGAGAAACACACAGTATTGATACTGGTTTCGTGGATCATATGCCATCCTCTTACCTCGAAGTTAAACAGTACATGAGAGCATATTACTGTGTTAAAAATTATCTTAACTGCGGACAGCAGGAAACTCGCCTAAGGTGAACCAGTTCTCCTCGTATAACTCCGTTACCATGAGTTCACTCCTTGGTGAGTCACAGCAACTACACCTAGGTGGTCTTGTCACACAAAGGACACTTGATTTGTAGGAAATAAAATTACAGGGGATAACTTCCAAAACAGAGACTCACAGATCAAGGGGAAATGATTTCCTTTTATTTCGGGTTAGGGTGGATCTTTAGAAAAGGGGAGCTTGTCACCTCATGTAGAGCTCAGCATAAAGTTGCACACGGACCTTAACAAAACACTTCATACATTCGGTAACTGAGGTTTGTGCTGCTCCGTGGGTGGAGAATATTAGCCTTATATTGAGGTAAAGGTAACTAGATCACTCCATGGGATACATCCGGGTCCCTCTGCCTCAAACTGGGCTAGCCCAAGCACTTCCCATGGGCGGTCATTACATTTCATTGGATAGATCTGTTTTCCCCCGCTGGAGACTCTGCCCACTGGGTGTTTTGGCTGAAGTAAAGGATAAGGTGGACAGAAGAAGTGAATAAAATGTGGGATCGAATTTGGGGTGTACAGTCGGGTAAGCAGTGAAGGTCAGATGTTGGGGTCTAGCTGGTGACACTAACTCCCTCTTGATCTTAGGGACCATTGTGAACTCTGTTGATGGCCACTTGGTGACTGTGGTGTTTCTTGCAGGGATTGCTGACATTCGGGGACGTGGCCATAGAATTCTCCCAGGAGGAGTGGCGATGCCTGAGCCACACACAGCGGGAACTGTACAGGGACGTGATGCGAGAACTACGGACACCTCCTGTTCTTGGGTGAGGATGACTCCTTCCAGATTTCCCAAGCCCCACTCGGGGTTTCCTCCTTCCTTTCAAGACTGTCTCTTGGATGATTCCTCTTGGCACAGTGGAATTCAGGTCACTGCACTAAGGAACAAAACTAAGGATTTGTAGATGGAGACACAAATCTTCCTGATGTTTCCTTTTCAGCTTTAGCTTCTGCTTCCTTCGGGTCACATCATTTCTGTCGATTAGTGGTAGTTCTGAACCTGGCGTGGCGTGGAGCGGTACTGCCTGCATTTAAACTCCAAGTTTTATGCCACCTTATTGTGTCAGTAGAACTTGGAAGTGCAGGTTAGGAAGTGAGTGTTTGAAACTCCTGCATGTTCTCTAGGGGCTGTTGGTGAACAGTGTTGGGGAAATCATCTTCTAGAATTCTACAATGTCCTCTCTTCCCTACTGAGCCCAGTAGTGTCTTGCAAGAATCCGCAGCCATACTTATATTCCCTTTCTCTATTAAACAGGTCTCATTGTGTCCAAGCCTGATTTGGTCTCCTTTTTGGAGCAGAGGAAGGAACCATGGGATGAGAAGAGAAACAAGACAGCAGGCTTTGATCCAGGTAGGTGGGAATGAATGAAGTCGATGACAGAGGGACGTCCAAGTCTGAAGGAGGAGGAAGATAGACCTTAAAATGGGGTTCCAGTAGCTCTGCTGGGATGAAAATCAGTTGGAAACGCCCAGGTGTATTTCTCCATCTCTCACAGAGGGACGTCTGTTCGCCAACATTGTCATGGTTTCATATTCTCGTATAAGAGTGATAGAAATCATGATGGAGTAAGTCTTCAGGGAATCATTTACAGTGAAGTAAGATAGAGAGCTGTGCCTGGCGGCTTCGTCAGTTACGCATCCGTCTCTCCATTTCGCTCAGATCATGATCTTAGGGTCTTGGGAAGGAACCCCACGTTGGGCTCAATGCTCAGCAGAGGCTGCTAGGAATTCTCTCTCTCCCTCTCCCTCTGGCCCTCCTCTGCTATGCTCTCACACGCTCTTTCTCTAAAGAAATGGATAAAGCTTCTAAAAAAATATAATGAACATAATGTAAGGTAGAGAAACATTTTGATTTTTAAATAGATCTGCCAGGGGGCTCCCGGGTGGCTCAGTCAGTTACGCATTGACTCTTGGTGTCAGCTCTGGTGGTGATCTCAGTGTCAGGAGGTGGAGTGTGATGGGGGTTCCCTCTCCCTCTGCCGTGCCCCGCCCCTGCTCAGTCACACTCGCTTGCTCTCAATTTTTTTTTTCTCTCTCAAATTAGTAAAAAATCTTTAAAAAATCAATAGATTGGCCAGATGCTGATTAAGGAGAATGCACTGGCAATTCATTAAAATCTGGATGTATTTTCATAGTAGCAGAAGTTAATAGAAGTTCAGAACATTAGCTATGCCATTGAAATGGAGAGATTTTCACAGACATCTGAAGAAAGTATAGCAAACTTTTCTGTAAAGGGTGTAAAATTAGTGTAAATCCACTTTTACTCAACAATTAACTTCAGTTTGAAAAGCATGAAAAGCACAACTCACAGATCATTATCTCAGAGGAACAAGAATGGTTCTTGAATGCTAGTAATGGGTATTTTGAACAAGAATCATACATTGATATTGCAGTGGTTTCTTTATTTTTTTATTTTTTATTTTTTTAAAAGATTTTATTTATTTATTTGACAGAGAGAGAGACAGCCAGAGAGAGAGGGAACACAAGCAGGGGGAGTGGGAGAGGAAGAAGCAGGCTCATAGCAGAGGAGCCTGACGTGGGGCTCGATCCCATAACGCCGGGATCACACCCTGAGCCGAAGGCAGACGCTTAACGACTGAGCCACCCAGGCGCCCCTGCAGTGGTTTCTTTAGAGCGCATTTGAAATTAATATGTTTTAATTAGTAACACTGAATGGATTTTAATGTGTTAACACTTATCTGGAAAGAACTGTTACCCTACACAAACCGTAGCCTGCCCCAAATACGTCAACATTGTACATAAAGAGACAGAAACACAAAGTACACTTGGCCCTTGAACTACATGGGTTTGAGCTGTGTGGGTCTACTTACAGTGAGATTGAATTATAGTACAGTTCTGTAAATGTATTCTCTCTTCCTTCTGATTTTCCTAACATTTTCTTTTTTGAGCTTCCTTTATTATAGGAATATCATATATAACCTACAAAATATATGAATTGACTGGGTACTTTTTTTATGAGAGAGAATAAGAAGGGGGAGCAGGAGGGGGAGAAGCAGGCTTCCCACTGAGCAGGGAGCCCGATGTGGGGCTCGATCCCAGGACCCTGAGATCATGACCTGAGCCGAAGGTAGGTAGTTTACTGACTGAGCCACCCAGGTTCCCTAACTGACTGTTTTTGGTAAGGTTTCTTGTCAACAGTAGGCTCTTGAAATTAAATATTAGGGAGTCAACCTTATATATGGATTTCTAACTGCATGGGGTTGGGTACTTTGAACCCCTGTTTTATTCAAGAGTCAGGAGTCACCTGTATCTGTTAAAGCAGTGGGGTGATATCACTAATAGTCTTTTTTGCCTGTGGTCTTTAACCTCAAATTATTTGAGATGATTTTCCCCATGTTTAGGTAATACACATTTTCCTCCTTGTTTTAACTGCTAGAGGAGTATGATGTTTCTGAGAGGAATGGTATAGATATTTTTTTATGAGCGTGTGGCTAAACAATTTCCTGAGACTGCTACCTTGGAATGCGATGCCCCAGTTCTTGGCCCTTCTCTCTACCTGCACTCAGTCTTGACTTCTTCCTGTTGTCCCTCAAGGCATATTATGGACATCCTCCAGGATCTATGAGTAGTAAACTTTATTTCACGTCCCTTGTTTTCTTTAATTGAACCATGACTCATCATCCAGTCCCCAGGGATCCTACTTAACAACTGCTAATTGACCAAAGTCGGTACTTAGGTATTTACAAGGCATATCTACAGAATTTTCGTTTGCTATTTATAAAATTTTACCCTATATTTTTCATTGCTTGTTCTTGTGAGTATACAGAACACAGTGTTTTATGGTTTTGATATGCACAGAATGCAAAATGTTATATTAAGCTAAAGATATATTTTGGAATAAAAGAATAATTAGGAAGAAGTATGTATGGGTTTGTGTGTGTACCTGTATCTTCAGAAGTTTAGGGAATATTGGAGCAAAGAAGGTTATTTCCGAATTTCAAAATTCATGATTTCCTAGTAAACAAAAATGGTATATATTCATAATGGGAATAATTTTCTCTACATTGTGTTGAATTTATTTCTTCTAAATCTCATGTACGTTGGCTTGAAAATCTCCCCATGCAAATTGTGTCTTGTCTGCCTCCCTATTTCTCAGGTACGATCTACTCCGTTTTCATTGTTCCAATGTTGCTTATATGTTTTACTCAGGGATTTTTTTTTTTTTTAAAGATTTTATTTATTTATTCAACAGAGATAGAGACAGCCAGTGAGAGAGGGAACACAAGCAGGGGGAGTGGGAGAGGAAGAAGCAGGCTCATAGCAGAGGAGCCTGATGTGAGGGCTCGATCCCATAACGCCGGGATCACGCCCTGAGCCGAAGGCAGACACTCAACCGCTGTGCCACCCAGGTGCCCCTACTCAGGGATTTTAAGAAGAGTTTGTGTGAAATAACATGGTGTTTAAAAATTCATCCGAATATGGGAGCAATTCCTCACTGAGCATATTGAATTCCATATAGTTTAATTGCTCCATTTCACTTCTTCCTTCTCAAGCGGAGAAGAGCAATAAGTAAGATTTCTTTACTTACTGTTCTTTTCCCTTCTTGGAAGTGACATCATCCACGGTAGTCTCTTTATTCTAACAGTTTGATTAGGTGAAAAGTTGAAGACTTCATAATTCATGGGTTGTTTTAACTTTCATTTGAAGGGACCAAGCATGGGACACTGCTCAGGGCTTAGTAGATGTTCTAAACCTAGGAAGAAAACAATATTGTCTTGGGAGTGATGATGCAGCCCAAGGTGAGATGAAACATATTTAGGCTAAAGAATTGGTATGAATTCTTCATGTGGGGAGAGGACACCTCTCCAAGGCTGCACCATTGACTAAATGTAGAAAGATAAATTTTACTTGTTTTCCTTCCAAATCCCCTCCAGTGTTTCCATGTCCTCCTCTCCTTTATAATGTGAGGCCTCGCCACTGTCCTCCTTTCCTGTGTTGTGGAGACTGCATTGTCCTTGCTTTCTGCCTCCCACACAAGCTGCACAGGCCCTTGTAGGTTCTTAGGAGTAGCTTTAAAATTTTTAATTGAATGGGAAATGGTTGGTAACTGGATCATTTGAGACCATATGTACGATGTAAATACTATACCACCACCATGTCCTTGGTAGGAAGGAAGACACCGTCGATGGGCCACAGGATTACTTCAGGCACTTGGTACTCAGAGTTGTGAGGACAGATAAAACATGATAATGGTCTCCTTCGAGAGGGAGATAAAGCTTACTAAAAGCAAATATGGACAGTTTTAAGAGATTGTATTAATTTATTTGAGAAAGGGAGAGAGAGTGAGCGCAGGAGCAGAAGGCGGGGCAGAGGCAGAGGGAGAAGCAGACTCGCCCTGAGCCTGAGATCATGACCTGAGCTGAGGGCATGTGCCCAGCTGACTGAGACACCCAGGTGCCCCTGGACAGCTCTTATAATGTGGGGGAAGGAACTGGTAAGGAGCTCCCTTTGGTCATTTCAAGGTCTTAAGAAGCTTCTGGTGATGAACAAATACGACAGAGTTGGGGACTTGGGAACTGTGCTAGCTTTTTGGGATTCAGGGACATCAGATCCTTGCCTCATGATTTCATGAATTCCCTGGTGGTCCTGAGGGCCAGGTGCTCTTGGATGACAGAGATGACTGTACCTTTCCAGGTGCAGACGCGTGGGAGTGGGTGGAGAGAGGATATTGGATGATTAACATTGTGGGCGTAGATTCAAGATGTCATTCGACAGTCGATATTGAAGATGAAGAAGGCTTTTGGATACGAACAGGCAGAAGCAGCAGGCATGTGCTGGGGTTGCACGAAACACTGGTGTCCCAGGTGTATGACCACGACACTGGTCTGATTCACTGTACATGGTTGACATTCTAGGGATGCTGACCGACAGCTGGCAGGGCACCCTCCCTCGCTTCCGCTCAGCCCGTTGATGAATCTAGCCATGTGCTCTGGACCGTGTGCAAGGCACGGGCTACCTGAGGAGCAGGTCACCAGCCACGAGCATGGCTGCTTCGGAAAGCCCACCCAGTTTTTAGTCCTAATGTCCCTATGCTGTTTCACAGCCCATGCTGTTCTTCATACCCATCCTGATCCGAGGGGAAAGAGGGTTTTTATCAGTTGTAGAAACTGATAAATTTGGGTAGTATATTATGTTCACATTTCACAGTCGTTCAGTTGAAGGATAATAATTCATTTTTCAGTGCCTGTTACTTTGTGGGAAGATACACCATGAAAAAGTTGATGGATGCTTACAGAAAAGACGTGTGTTTTGTGTTAGCTCCACGGTGAGTAGGTCGATGCTCAGGTCTTATAAAATGGCTCAGACACCCTGGAGTGTACCCTGATTTTTCCATGTCTTCCCTCTGGTATTGTTTACCTACAGGCATCATGTGTATCCTTGTTCTCTCGTGGCCCCAAGATACCTGCCCCACCACCAGGCATCAAACCATGTTCCTTGTGGAAAAGAAGGCAGTGTACATCTGATAGGACTCAGAGAATTTGATTTAAAGCCTTTCTGTGTTCATTCAGGGAAAGCCGTCCTCCCCACGGCACTGCTCCCTCCGTGTCATTGAGCAGAACTCCCTCATATGGGCCGATTTAAGTAGCGATGGGTAAGTGTAGCACAGGTGGCCATACAAGATACTTGTGAATGGCTCTTGTTCTCTGATCGGTTTCAAAGCATGTGACAGAAAGGCAATCACACATTGCACTGAAACTAGCTCTTACATAAAGGTGCTGAAATGTAGCCTATCCTTCCGTTAATGCATGGGGCGTTTATTTGGCATCCAAATGGAGTACTAATTAAGAGCTCCTTAAACGTGCGTGCGGTATTTATGGTCTAACGGTAAAAGTCATCAAGTACAGTTTCATACTGAGAACGCGATATTCAGTGCCATTATAGTATAACATGTATTAATGCCTTGTATGCATTTCATAACTTCATAAAATATTTAAGTAAATTCCAATTCACTTGAATTTGGATGGCTTTCATTCTGGAATGTGAACAGAAGTGTATTTGGGGTGATCCCATGAAGATCTAGGGAAGGTATTGAGAGAAGGGAGAGATGGAAGGACTCTTAGCACAAGATAGACTGTGTGAGAGTCTAGTTCATTTATGAATAAAAAAAATACGTGTTGTGTAGGTTGTGTGTGTTTGTCACAACACTAGCATGACTACGAACATAGACAGTTTCTAGAGTGACTTATCTGTGGGTAAGTCATGGATGACCTGTGACTTAGTTACTACAAAGGTGGTCAAATTTCGCCTGTGTCAGAATCACCAGAACAGTAGCAAGTGTCGGGTTGCGGGGTCTATCACCAAGTTCCCATGTGAGTAGTTCTGGGGTGCAGTCTCCCAAATTTCCTTTCTTATACTTTTGTCTGGGGCCTGTCTATAGAACCCACTTTGAGAACCGGTGTCTGGGCACACAAGTATGCTTATGTTCTTCGTAAGGAGAGTAGCCTGTACAGAGAGCAGTCAGTTGCACAAGTCTGCAGTCCTGCTTCTCCAGGTGGAACATGGACTCATGTGCGTGCTGGACATTTCCTGTGTTTTTACCTTGGACACCTGACCTCTGTGTCTGGTTCTTAGTAGTCAAGCAGAATGCCACTCAAGCTCTGTGTCTGTGGTTTGAGCTGAAAATTTCACTTTGAAGTCTCAGTTCAGAGGGGCTGTTCAGTGTGAAGACTTCTGGGTGAACCACTGAGTGTCAAAGAGGAAAGAGAATCCAAGCACAGGTCAGTTTCTGGAAGGGCATTTGACCTTTGTGCATCATTGTTCATACGTAGGGTATCCAGATTCAAACCCTGACTCTACCGATATTGAGTGGATCAGTAAACCTTCTTTGAACTAAATCCTTTCTGTTCGTAAAAGGGTAATAATATTCGCACTAACCCATAGAATCAAGAAGTTTAAATACTCTACAGTAGGTAAAGCATCAAGAACATGGGACGTACATTGTACATACTATGTAAAGGAACATGTCAGGCTTTAGTGACTATTCTGGATTTTACCTTTTATGAGAAAGGAAGCCCATAAGTCATGTTTCATGCTGAATCCTTTCTATTTGTGAATATTGAACCTTGGAAAATAACCTAATAGCCTGTGTGCATTTGAAAATTGGGCTGATTTGTCTGGGCCAAATATTTGTGGGAATACTGCAGAATTTCTCACACTTGTATCTGTACCTTTTCCTTTACTTAATTGGAATGTAAGCAAGTTTGAGAGTTTTTTTTTCCCCCTTAAAGATTTGTTTATTTGTGAGAGAGAGAGAGAGCACAAGCAGGAGGGGCAGAGGGGGAAGAAGAGAGAATCCAAAGCGACTCTGTGCTCAGCATGGAGCCCAAGGCAGTGCTTGATCTTAGGACGCTGAGATGAGGGCCTGAGCAGAAACCAAGAGTCTGGGAAATTAACCAGCTGCACCACACAGAAGCCCCAAGTTTGCAAGGTTTTATTCCCAGTCATCTGATTGTAGCCTCCAGATGTAGCCTCTAAAATGACTATTTGTCATTCTTTCTGGAGGAATCCTAGGGATTATGACAGCTTCTGGTTTAAAATATTTGCAATAATTTCAATGTCAACTTAATTTCTACGTTCACAGAGGGCCAGACCTGTGTCTGTTGAAAACTGTGGGCCCCTGAGTGTTTGCCAAGCCAATGCTTGCAAGTCCAGTGGGACCAGAGGTTATGTTCAAAGGTTTGCAGGACTAACGGCCATTCTCTTTTGGTGGGCAGTACCATAGGCAAGACTCTGTGACTGTCTGGGTTCGTGGTTCAAATTTCTGGTCATGAAGAATAAGAGGTTATACTCAATACTTGGGCAATGCTGATGGCTTGGGTTTCTCCTCAACTAGGAGTAAAAGATAGGCTGTAGGATTGCCCAGGGTCTTTGTTCAGGTTTCCTGATGGGGCGTAAGTGTAGGCTATGTTCAGCAGTGGAATATGCTCAGCAGTGGGAAGTGACTTCCAACTTGCATACCTGTCCAGACAGGGCCATAGAATGGCCTTCATGCTCTGGTTCAATTTGTTGGCTGGAGATCCAAGTCAGGCACAGCTCCTGGCAGACCTCCTTGACTAGGTGGGTCCATCTCAACTCTACAAGTGGACAGAGTCACAGGGTTCTCCGATTGGGTGTCACCACAAGGTGGAAGACAGTCTGGTCTGGCAGTCTTCAAAGACCTGAGCACTGGTTGCCTTAAGCCTTACCCACCGTCTCCATGTCTATATGATCCACAGTGGTCCAGCTCTGCAGATTCCCCCAGGGATCCCATGAAGTCAGACCTAAGTGGGCCACCAGGGTAATGGCCTGCCATTTGAGGAATGTTGGAGGCCCACTTTGGGCTCTTCACTTCTTGATGGAGGATTCATAGTTCTCTGGGTTCCCTCATGGTGGGACACTGTGCTGGCCCACTGTGTGGTCATAGTGAAACTGCTCCTCTTAACTTTCTCATGCTGTCCTGGTTGATCACTGTGGTGGTCCAGGCTTTGCTTCAGCCTCACCCGTGAGTCCTGAGAATTGCCCGGTGATGTCTTATGTGAGTAGTTGCTGGTTGAGTTTATTATGAGAAGTACGGAAGTGGGATCTACCTATGTGACTGTCTTGATGATGTCAGCCCTCTGTGATGAACATTTTAATGTCTCCCGGGGGGAAAAATCAATGTTTTGCTATATACAAGTATGTATATGTATATACATTTATGTATGTGTATAAAAATGCACACACACAGATTGTGTTACCCAGGAAGTAGAATAGAGTATACATGTAGATACTGAAAAACCACACTACTGAGAAGAATGAAAAAATCCTTTGGTGTTAAAGATTATTCATTATACTGTTCATTTTTGCCACGCTACATGGTTGATTGGTTATCACTACATGGTTTGTTTTTTGTTTTTGTTTTTCCAATTTCATCGTCATGTTTTAGTTACAGCTCTAGGAAAATTCAGTGGAATATATTCAAGCAAAGTTGAGTGTTACCAGGAACATTTGATTTATTTAGGTTTAATATTCTAATGGAGATATTGGGGTTTGGAAGTACCACATTTTTTAATATTTTTCCTCACACCCTATTTTTTTTTGTTTTTTCATGTGTTTTCCTGTATGCATTTTAAGAAAATAATTCAACATTTCATTGTTTTTTTGTGACTACTGTATACTCAGTACCATATGCTTTCGCTGTATATTACCATATGGTGTGAAAATCTAGTCACAGTGTGAAGTTACTTCCTAACTTTAATTTCAACTTGTCAGTATATGTACATTGTGATGCTTACCTTTAAACATGCATCTATTTTTAATGATTTTTTTTAAGGAAAGTCACATATGCAGATCATAGGTTAACAGCTCAGTAGGATTTCACAGACAGAGCACATATCTATAATCTCTTGAGATTAAGAAACAATATTGTTTGTCCTCAAAATTCCCCTTATGCTCCTCAGTAACTTTCCACAAAGCTCAGTGCTCCTTTAACACGTAAGGCAGTGGATTCCTGTCCTGGTTTTTGTACTTTATGTAAATGTAACCAGGCACCGGGAACTGGAATTGTTTTGTTTTGTTTTTTTAAAAGATTTTATTTATTTATGTGACAGAGCAACAGCCAGCAAGAGAGGGAACACAGAGGGGGAGTGGGAGAGGAAGAAGCAGGCTCCCAGTGGAGGAGCCCGATGTGGGACTCGATCCCAGAGTGCCGGGATCACACCCTGGGCCGAAGGCAGACGCTTATCGACTGAGCGACCCAGGCGCCCCTGGAATTGTTTTGTAATTGGCATTTATCTGTGTTACCGGGCGCTGCTGTGCACCATTCATTAGAGCTGGATGGATCCAGTTCCATTGTGTGAATATGAAATGACTGCAGCATTGTACTCTTCATAGGCAAGTGGATGCTTCTAAGGCTATGACTGTGATGACTAGTACTGGCATGTAAAATCTACAATTTGTCTTCTAGCAAAACATGTACGAATATCTGCTGCCTATGTATGTGGGAGTGAATTGTCGGTAAATATGTATTCAGCTTTAACAGATATTTCCAAACCCCATCCCACAATCTTTGTACCATTTTTCACCATTTTTCATGTGAAAAATGGGAGTTCTGGCTTATCCACATACTTTCCAAAACTTGGTAGTTTATGTCATTTTCATGTTTTCGCCTAACGACTGGGACACCCAGGCACCCCTATGCTTAGTGGTTTTTACCATTTTTAGAAATTTTCTTATATGAAGACCACAGAAATAGAATCTTTTTCTACTAACATCATTAATTGTCTTAGTTTTGCTCAGAAATGTATTAAACAACATGTTCTGTGGTTTGTGTAGAGACTGAGGTTTTCTATTGTTTAAGATTTTGTTTTTAAGTAATCTCTGTAATCAACAGGGGGATTAACCTTAAAAGTAGAGCTCAGGAGTCACACAGTACCGACTAGCCATCCAGCTGCTCAGTGCATGATGATTCCCTTATTCCCACAGCAGAATGCTTTCTCAGGGCTTGGCAGTAGCGATAATGTAATTGTCATAGAGTGTGGCTGGAATCTTGGCAAACTGATAGCTGTCTTTACCATTTTCTCCCTTTACTTCCCTGAGCTTAGGTTAAGTTCTAGAGATTTTACTGCCACACATGAGTATGGTCAACCCATTGGTCATTGTCTCTAGAGTTTAGAGTCCCACCAAGAGTGACAGCTTTTGGGTGATGAGATTTCTGTCATGATTTTGGGTGTCGACTTCTTTGGTATCTTTACAGAGTGGCCAGGGGTGTGTCCATTGTAGTACAGTGTGGGTCTTGGGTGTCTTTTAGACACTTAAGATTAGCCATCTGTACCCTGCTTGGAAGGAGCTCAAGGCAAAGCTTCCAAGTCCATGAGTTTCTCATTTTCCTCTGTATGTCACTGCCAAACGAGCAACAGAGCATCCTGAAGGAAAACCTATTATGGATAGTATTGTGGATCTCAGAGGAAAATTATACATTTGCTGTATCCAGCATTATTGTTATTCCTTCAAATCACGTCGTGAGCCCCGATCTGCACCGGCGGTTCCTTGATTTCCATCCAGTAGAGGCACAAGCAGTAGGTCAAGGCTATTCATAAGATCAACATTTCTTCCAGATCTTCACCTCAGTTCAGAGCCCCCCAAAGTACTTTTGTCATTGTGGCACTTTGGTTTCATTTGACTCAACCTCCTGCATCTTTTATGTCTACATGGCTGTTGTTAATATTCCCCGTTGACGGTTCCTGAACACCCCTGCCCTAATTCCTATGTGTTTGCCAATCCTCAGCCCTTTTACTGTGATGTGCCGTGATTCCACTACATGCAGGGTTTCCTCTTCCTGGGAAGAAATGTAAAATCCTCTCATCTTTTCAGATGCATGTAAACTGTATGCTTTTGCTTAGTTGCTTCTTCACCTCTCCCTTAGAAAGCTCACAACAGAAATTGAAGGGAAATTCTCATGGGTATTCGGATTTTTTTTACCTGTTCAAATATAAGAGCTATGGGGACCTTCACAAGAGAATGTTACAGCTCACATGATTCTTCTGTGTTGCATCCTGGGGATCATAGTCTTTAACAGTGTTTCATGATGTAAATCGAATTGATTTTCTCCCAGATCCTGGGTCAGATTAAGGAGTATTTGAAGAGGTGCTGTATACATGGGAAAATGAGGCAGGAGCCAGCCAGGGTCAACTTGAGTGATGGATACTGTTGGGATACGATTCTCTATGGGTTTATGTTTCTCTGTGTTTTATTTTTATTTTTATTTTATTTAATTATTTGAGAGAGACCACAGGAAGGGTGAGAGGCAGAGGAAGGTAGACAGGTGATTCCATGCTGAGAAGGGAGACCTATACAGGGCTCAATCCCATGATCCTAAGATCATGACATGAGCTGAAATCAAGAGTCAGACACTTAACCATCTGAGCCACCCAGCTGCTCCAGATGTTGTCATTTTTGACACTCATTCTGTTAACGTGCAGGCTCAAATTGACAGTATCCCATATGTTGAAACAGCCTTGAATTCCCGGAAGAATTCTTACTTGTTTATGTTGTCAAATGGTAAAGTGTGCTTTTGATTCAGTTGGCTGTATTTTATTGTCGACTTTGCCGGAATCTTCCTCACAGCTGGTCGCTTGTAGCCTTTCCTTGTAGCAGCTCTGCTTTGGCTTCGATAACCTGGTAGTGCTGGTGTCACAGAGAGTGTTCTCAGCAGCTCCCTTCTCTTTACCCCTTGGAAATGTTTGAGGAGATTTGAAGTAGTTTCTCATGATATATTTGTATGAATTATCCAGTGAACTCCACTGACAATGACTTTTCTTTGTTGAGCATTTTTTAAAATTATTTTTTCAATCTATTAAGTAGTTGTAGATTAGTGGAGGTTTTTAAAAATATTTCTTCAGGATGGATTCCTTGTTGGTTATACGTCTTTGATATTTTTTGGTATCTGTTTCTTGGCATCTAATTGTGTATCATTACCTCATAATTATTTTTATTTCTGTGGTATCAGTGATACTGTGCTTTCACGGCTTCCGATTTTAGTTGGTCTTCTCTTTCATTCTTACTTGATTTACTTACAGGTCTGTCATGTTTCATTTTTGTTTTTTTCTGAAAACCAAATCCATCTATTGTTGATATTTCCCTATTTTTGCTAAATTTTATTTTGTTCATTTCTGTTTTATGTTTAAATTTCCTTTCTTTCCCTGGCCAGGATGGCTCGGTCATTTAAGCTTGACTTCGGCTCAGCTCATGATCTCTGGGTCCTGGGACTGAATCCTGTGTCAGCTCCCTGCTCAGATGAGATTGTACTTGCCCTCTCCTTTGGGCCTCCTCTTGGTTATGCTCTCCCACTGTCTCTTTTGCTCTCTGAAGTAAGTCTTTTAAAAAATTCCTTCCTTCCTCTGATTTTGGGCTCATAATGGTACTTTTCCTGATTATTTGAGGAAGAGGAGAGGGATTTGTGTTACACCATGACAGTACTACGAAATTATCTATTAAGCTATGTAGTCAGTATGTTGTGTGCAAGTTATGTGTCCATGGAGGAATGAAGTCCTGATGATTCCTTCTCAGTCATCTTGCTGACACTCTGATTGATTTTATGGTTGTATGTTAGACGTCATCAGTGTATTTATCTGAAAATAGTAAGTGGAATGACTTGACTTTTCTGTTATTCAATCTTTCAGCGGTATCTTCACATGGCACCCTGAGCTTCCTGCCAGAGCCGTGCAAAGAAGCTTCATTTCAAAATGTATCAGTGGGTCGATATAAACATAGCGTCCTTGAGAAGTTACACTTAATGATAGACTGGGATCATGATCGTAAAGGATATGTCCAAATTGAGACTGCTGCCCATAATAAGAATCTCACTGCCCATAATGGTGAAAGATATAAAATATTTTGTAAAACCTTCCTTTTTAAGTCCACTCTTTCTGCAAAGCAGGGTGTTTCTGTAAGCAAAAACTCCAATCAACTATTCAAGCGTACATATTTATGGATAGAGAATGTGGAAAATCTGGAAAGTTACCTAGTCCATGCTGAAAATAATGATTTGAACATTGTTGAAAATAGGATTGGATTGACCTTTCAGTCAAATATTTCTACACTTCAGAGATTTAAAAATGAAGAAACAACTGCTAAGTGGGGTCCACTTGACAAGTGCTTCACCGAGGACTCAACCCTACAAAATTATCAGAGCATTTTTAGTGGAGACAGAATTGCTCAAGGCAGTGAATGTGAGAAAAAATTAGATCAAGGCTCAAATGTTAAGAAACATCTGAGGACTCATTTTCAAGAGAACCATTTTGAACGTATTAAGTGTGGGGAAGTATTTTATCAAAGATCCAACCTTATATATAACACTATGTATGTAAGAGAGAATCCTTATAATGGTAATGAATGTGAAAGAGATTTTAACCCATCCTCCAGTGTGGGTGATCATCAGAGAGTTCATGTGGGAAAAAACGCATTCGGATTTAATGAGCCTGGGAAGATGTCTAGTGAGTCATCAAGAATACCTATACAGAAGACAATCTGTAGTGGAGAGAAACCTTACAAAAGTAAAGAATGTGGTAAGGCCTTTAAGCAGTGCTCAACCCTTACTCAGCATCACATAATTCATACTAGAGAGAAACCTTATAAATGTAAGGAACATGGCAAGTCCCTTATCGATCAATCAGGGTTTACTCAGCATCACAGAATTCATACTGGAGAGAAACCTTACAAATGTAAAGAATGTGGGAAGGCCTTTAGTAAACATTCAGGCCTTACTCGACATCATAGAATTCATACTGGAGAGAAACCTTATAAATGTAAAGAATGTGGGAAGGCCTTTATCCAGCAATCACAACTTAATCAACATCACAAAATTCATACTGGAGAGAAACCTTACAAATGTAATGAATGTGGCAAGGCCTTTATCCAGCACTCAAACCTTATTCAACATCACAGAATTCATACTGGAGAGAAACCTTATAAATGTAAAGAATGTGGCAAGGCCTTTAGCTTTCAATCAAGCTTTACTCAACATCACAAAATTCATACTGGAGAGAAACATTACCAATGTAAAGAATGTGGTAAGGCCTTTAAGCAGCAACCAAACCTTATTCAACATCACAGAGTTCATACTAGAGAGAAACCTCACAAATGTAAGGAATGTGGCAAGGCTTTTAACTACCATGTACATCTCAGTCAACATCACAGAATCCATACTGGAGAGAAACCTTACAAATGTAAAGAATGTGGCAAGGCCTTTATCCATCATTCAAGCTTTACTCAACATCACAAAATTCATAGTGGAGAGAAACCTTACAAATGTAAAGATTGTGGCAAAGCCTTTAGCCAGCAGTCACACCTTAATACACATCACAAAATTCATACTGGAGAAAAACCGTACAAATGTAATGAATGTGGCAAGGCCTTTAGCTTTCAGTCAAGCTTCACTCAACATCACAGAATTCATACTGGTGAGAAACCTTACATATGTAAAGAGTGTGGCAAGGCCTTTGTTCAGCGCTCACACCTTACTCGACATCACAGAATCCATACTGGAGAGAAACCTTATAAATGTAAAGAATGTGGCAAGCTCTTCGTCCTCCATTCAGACCTTACTCAGCATCACAGAATTCATACTGGAGAGACACCTTACCATTGTAAGGAATGTGGCAGAGCCTTTAAGCAGCAATCAAATCTTATTCAACACCACAGAATTCATACTGGAGAGAAATCTTATAAGTGTAAAGAATGTGGCAAAGCCTTTAACCACCATGTACAACTAAGGCAACATCACAGAATCCATACTGGAGAGAAACCTTATAAATGTGCAGAATGGCAAGGCCTTTATTGATCAATCAGGCCTTTCTCAACATCACAGAATTCATACTGGAGAGAAACCTTACAAATGTAAAGAATGTGGCAAGGCTTTTAACTGGCGCTCTGCCCTTATTCCACATTACAGAATTCATACTGGAGAGAAACCTTACAAATGTAAAGAATGTGGCAAGGCCTTTGTCCAGCAATCAAGCTTTACTCAACATAATAGAATTCATACTGGAGAGAAACCTTACAAATGTAAAGAATGTGGCAAGGCTTTTATCCAGCAGTCCCACCTAATTGTACATTACAGAATTCATACTAGAGCAAGTGTTAGAAATTTTAAGACTGTGAGAGAATTTGTAAGGTTTGCTGAACCCTAACTCCACATCCGAATTCATATTGGTGTGGAACTATACATGGGTAGAGAATGTGGCAAGGCCTTTAATTAATGCTAAACCCTCGTTCCTTATCAGAATGTCTAGTGGAGGTGATTTAACAAGTGTAGAAATTTGGCAAGCCCTTTCATAGTGCTCAAGCCTCTTCCAGCATTACAGAATTCGTACTGCAGAGGAACCTTCAAAGTGTAAAGAATGCGGTAAAGCTTTTGGACTGCTCAAGCCTTACTCAGCATCACTGAGCTCATACTGAGGAAAAGTACTACAAATGGAAAGAATGTCGTGAACCTCTAGCTGGAAGTAATAACTTGCTCAAACTCATCTTTATCATACAAGAGCCAAAGTAACATGTCAAGAAAGCGGCCAAGCCTTTAAGTGCAGTTCAATCCTTACTGAGTATCCAAAAATGCAGCCTTGGTTCATACTGTACAGACGTACTGAATGAAGAAAGACTTTTTCTTCATCAGAGAGTTCAGAGAAGAAAAGTAACTTGAAGGATAAAAGTATGTAGAAGTGTATTTAATTGAACATCAAATGTCAATAAATGTCAGAATTTACAGTACAAAGCAGTATATCAGTCACTCTTCATAGATAACATCAAGAGGAATAGTACAAAGTTAGTCAGTTGGATAATGTATATGCTATTCTGCTTCAAAAGATGGAAGGGATGGATTTTTGCATGGGTGTAATTTCAGTGTGTGTGTGTTTCCATTGACCCTATATGAGATTTGTGAGTTGCGAATATCAGTGTGTTTCTGCTCTCACAACTCTACAGAAAATTCATTTATTCCTAGTGGGTGTGTGAAACTACATAGGTGATTGTTGTGTCAAGGATAAGAGATGCCCTTCTTCCTTAGTTGGGATTCATGCATATCTAATTTCCCATGGAAGATGAAGGACAATAGAACATACAATATATGAAAAAAATCTACATGGATATTCTATTTGTGGTTCTAACATTGATATAGGTCATCATGAAGTGGGTGTTCAGAACATCATTCTCTGTTTATTAAAACCAAAAAAAATCTGAATATTACAAATTAAATGTTTTACTAAGTGGTCTTTAAGGAGAGAGAGATGGCAGTGCAGTAAACTACTGATGTATCTTCATCATAGTAATCGTTAGTATGAACTGATGTGGTTGAAATGAAAACATTCTTACAGATTTCAGAGAATAGTTAACTCTTCCCTAAAATGAGAGGCAATTGGACATCAACATTTTTAAAGAATTACTAGAATCCTGAAAGTGTTTTAGTATGCAAAATTAAGCTGGTTAAGAAGTTAAAATAGACTGCTGTAAGATATCTTCTTTAAGCCTCATGGTAATGACAAAATGAAAAAATGTAGTAGATAAGAGAATTGATAGGGAGAAAATTATCCAAATATACTCTTATAGAAAATCATCAGTTCACAAAGATAGCAAATGAATAAGAAAGGGACAAATAATTCTGAACAGCCAGAAAACAAAAGAATGACAACAGTAACTCCACGTATTGATACTTGCTTGAAATATAAAAGAACTAACTTCTCCAGTCCAAAGATACAGATTGCCTGAATGGGAAGAAACCTAAGACCCAACCGTATACAGTCTTCAAGAGACTCACTTCAACCTTAAGAACACACTGAGACTTAAAGGACACGTGGAAAAAGATATTCTATGCAAATGGAATCGAAAAGAAAGCCGGATAGCTATGCTTCCATCGTCAAAATAAATAAATGTTAAGCCAGAGAGTGTAGTAAAACAGGGCAAAGGTCATTGTAAAATAAAGGGCTCACTTTGTGCAGTGTTTTTAATTACGTGGTGTTTGGCAGAATGTCAAAAAGGGTTTTCCCCCATTTTGGTTTTGGAAGTATACGATTAGTAGGGTGATGTAACTCAGTAGTACTTAACCACTTTCAAAACCAACATGATTTTCCAGAAATGGTTTTGTACCTCAAAACCAGTAGTTATTTTCAAAAACCTTTTTCTGTGTTTTGAGGGTTGGCGGGGGAAAAACCCTGGGCAGCAATTTGAGAGAGACCTGTTGCTTTCAGGTTTTGCTACGTGTAGAAAAATATAGGTGCAGTGAAAATCTTGGCAATTTAACAAGTAGCCTATAGTTTATCAAAACTAACTTGTGCAGGTAATAAATCTTTTCCACAGTATCAGTTGTCTAACATCTTGCTATTATACAATGCCTATTTTTTTCACATGTTACTTAATTTACATTGTTATCTGCTATTTAAGGTCCCTAAATAAATGACTTGTACTTTCAGGGAGGTTACCATAATGCCCTTCGGGAAGATTTCTGATAGCATTTCTGGGCAGTATTTCTTTATATAAGGCTGCAAATGATAGGCTTTGTCTGGGTCACCTTGGCCATAGTTATGATAGTGGATTTAGTTCAACCTGGGTTTTTTTCTGAAATGTACA
>NC_048229.1:28231062-28266526 GCF_002007445.2 Ailuropoda melanoleuca
TTTGGAGTCGTCAGAGGCTGAGCCCCCAGAAGACACATGAAGAAGAGTCTTTTCTCTGAGAGCTTCTTAAGATGTTTCCCCTGCAGTGGGCTCTCTGTCCTCTCTAATCGTGAAAGTGTATGTGATAATGGCCACATGCTCATTATGTCTTCTGTCTATAAGGGGTTTCTTTGAGGAATACTGGTAAGTACAATGGATTTTTATGTCCATGAACCTATTAGGCAAAGGCAGATTTTAGGAGGAAGCCTAAGTGAAAAACAGAAGAGGTCCTACCATGAAACAGTGGGAAGCAGTAAGGTAGAGGGAACACTTGCTATTTTTGAAGGCTTTACATTGATCTAATCCCAAGGTAAGAAATCTAGCCTTGCAACCACAAGCAGATTGTCGCTGCACTCCTTGTCACAGAGGGAGCTATTTCCAAGAATATCTTAGACATGGCAGGAGGAGGAAGGATAAGGAAAAGGTGCCGCAGAAGAGTGGCTGGTGAAATTCACCGTGGAGCGGTGGAATTAACCTGACCAAGGACTCAGCCATTCAAGAAATAGTAAAGGAGAATCTTGAGAGCAGGTGAGACAGCAAAAGTGGTACGGACAGGAAAGCATCAGAGAAAATCTCCAGAAACAGTGACGAAACAAGAACTAGAATGGCAGTAAACACGTATCTCTGAAAAATTACCTGAATTGTATAGTACATTTACATTCAATCAAATCATATAAGATGTCTGAATGCGCTAAAAAAACAAAACCAGAGCCATCTATATGCGGCAAACAAAAGCCACATTTTTATTTTGTTTTTTATTTTATTTGTTTGAGAGTGAGAGACAGAGCATACGCAGTGAAGGACTGAGGGGGAGGGACAACAAGACTTCATGAGAGGTGGGGAGCCTGATTCAGGGCTCAGTCCCAGGATCCCAAGATCATGACCTGAGCCAACGTTAAATGCTGAATTGACTGAGATTCCCAGATCACAAAAGTCTAATTTTAAACCTAAAGACACCTGCAGATTAAAAAAGAGGAGATGAAAATGGGTGTCCCAAGAAAGTCAGAGTAACAGTACTTTTATCAGACAAAGTAGACATGTTTGTTCTAGCATCGTCTTTATCCTGCTACCAACGCTGGCCTCATAGTATGGTTATGATTATGTTCCCTCTATTCCGCTATTCTGACATTTGTTTGCCTTTTTAAGTATTTGTTCGAACGGACCAATGAAGGCACGTAGTCTTGGGCATTTCTATACTAGGGGGACATTTTTATTTTTGTAATTGGTCTAAGAAGACTTGCTCTTTCATAGTACGAGGTTCGTATTTCAAACTTGGTAATTTCTGCTTTTTAGGAATTATGTTTCTTTCCTAATTTATCTAACTTGTTTATATATAACTGTTTATAGTAATCTGTTATCATAGTGTACATTTCTGTGGTTATGTGTTGTATCATTTTTTTTCCCCATTTCTTATTTTGGATTTTGAGTCTTCTTTTCTTCTTAGGTAATGTCATTAAAGCCTTGCCAGTTTTGTTTGTTTTTTTGTAAAATGTGGCATTGCCTTCAATATGACTGTTTATTTTGGTGTCTGTTTATTTCTATTTCGGTTTGAAATTTCCTCCTAGTGATTTTCAGCTAGGTTTCTTCTTTTTCTATTTCCCTGTGGTGTCATGTTCAGAAAAAAACAGTGGAGGGGCATCTGGGCAGCTCAGTCAGTGAAGTATCTGCCTTTGGCTCAGGTCATGATCCCAAAGTCAGACGCTTCACTGACTGAGCCACCCAAGCGTCCCAATCGTGCTATTTTTAAAAACGTGTCTTTATTTCCTTTAGAGAGTGAAAGAGAGAGAGCTCCCAAAGACAGGGAGGGAAAGTGGAAGAGAGAATCTCAGATTCCCCACTGAGCATGGAGCCCAACGTGGGCTCCATCCCTCGACCACAAGATCGTGACCTGAGCTGAAATCGAGAGTCAGACCCTTAAGCAACCGAGCCACCCAGCTGCTCCTGATGGTGTCATTTTTGACACTCATTCTGTTAACGTGCAGGCTCAAATTGATAGTATTCCCTGTGTTCAAATACCCTTGAATTCCCGGAAGAATCCTCACTTGTTTATGTTGTCAAATGCTGGAGTGTGGTTTTGATTCAGTTGGCTGTACTTTATTGTCGACTTTGCCGGTATCTTCCTCCAGGTGGTAGCTTGCAGCCTTTCCTTGTAGCAGCTCTGCTTTGGCTTCGATAACCTGGTAGTGCTGGTGTCACAGAGAGTGTTCTCAGCAGCTCCCTTCTCTTTACTGCTCGGAAATATTTGGATTTGAAGTAGTTTCTCATTATATATTTGTATGAATTTTCCAGTGAAGTCTTCTAGCCTGGACGTTTTCTTTGTTGGGCCTTTTTAAAAATTACTTTTCCATCTACTGAGTAGTTGTAGATCAGTGGAGGTTTTTAAAAATGTTTCTTCAGGATGGAGTCCTGGTTTGTTATATGTTTTCGGTATTTTTTGGTATCTCTTTCTTGGCATACAATTTTGTATTCTTGCCTCATATTTATCTTTATTTCTGTGGTATCAGTGATACTGTGTCTGCTTTCAAGTCTTCTGATTTTAGTTGGTTTTCCTTTTCATTCTTACTTGATTTTCTTATAGGTCTGTCAATTTTGATTTTTGTTTCTTTCTGAAAACCAAATCTGCCTATTGTTGATATTTCCCTATTTTTGCTAAATTCTATCTTGTTCATTTCTGTTTTATGTTTAAATTTCCTTTCTTCCACTGGCCCGGATGGCTCGGTCATTTAAGTCTTTGACTTCTGCTCAGCTCATGATCTCAGGATCATGGGATTGAATTCCGGATTGACTCCCTGCTCTGATGAGAATGTGCTTGCCCTCTCCTTTGGGCATCCTCCCTCTCATGCTCTCCCTCTGTCTGTCTGTCTCTCTCTCTCTCAAATAAGTCTTTAAACAAATTCCACCTTCTTCTGCTTGTGGGCTCATAATGTTTTTTCCTGATTATTTGAGGGAGAGGGGAGGATTTGTGTTACACCATGACGTTACTACAGAATTATCTGTTTAGCAATGTGGTCAGTATGTTGTGTTCAAGTTTATGTGTCCATGGAGAAATGAAGTCCTCATGATTCCTTCTCAGCTGTCTTGCTGATGCTCTCTGACTTATTTTATGGTTGTATATTAGACATCATCAGTGTATCCGTCTGAAGGTAGCAGCATGGAATGACTTGATTTCTCTGTTATTCAATCTTTCAGCGGTATCTTCACATGGCAGCCTGAGCTTCCAGCCAGAGCCGTGCAAAGAGGCTTCATTTCAAAATGTGTTAGTGTGTCATTATCAACATAGCGTCCTTGAGAAGTTACACTTAACAGTAGACTGGGATCATGATTGTATCGGATATGTCCATATTGAGAGTACTGCCCATAACAAGACTGTTACTGCCCAGGATGGTGAGCGATATGAAACATTTTGTAAAGCCTTCCTTTTGAAGTCCACTCTTTCTGCACTGCAGGGTGTTTGTGTAAGCAAAAGCTCCAATCAACTCTTGAAAGGTACATATGCATGGAATGACAATGTGGAAAATCTGGAAAGTTATGTAGTCCATGCTCAAAATAATGATATGTACAGTGTTGAAAGGAGGACTGGATTGGCCTTTCAATCAAATGTTTATAAACTTCAAAGATTTAAAAATGAAGAAACAACTGCTAGGTGGGGTCCACTTGAGAAGTCCTTCACTGAGGACTCAACCCTACAAAATTATCAGAGTATTTTCAATGGAGGCACTGTTGCTCCAGGCAGTGAGTGTCAGAAAGCGGTTGATCAAGGCTCAAATGTTAATAAAGATCTGAGGACTCATTTTCAAGAGAACCATTTCGAACATATTAAGTGTGTGGAATTCATTGATGCAAGATCCAACCTTATACACCACACTATGCATATAAGGGAGAATGCTTATAAAGGTAACGAATGTGAAAGAGATTTTAACCAGTCCTTCCGCAGGAGCAATCATCAGAGAATTCATATGGGAAAGAAACCATATGGATATGATAAGCCTGGGAACGTGTCTAGTGAATTAAGAACACGTATACGTAAGACAGTCTGTAGTGGAGAGAAAACTTACCAATGTATAGAATGCGGCAAGGCCTTTATCCAGAAATCACACCTTACTAACCATCACAGAATTCATACTGGAGAGAAACCTTACAAGTGTAAACAATGTGGCAAGGCCTTTATCCAGAAATCACACCTTACTACCCATCACAGAATTCATACTGGAGAGAAACCTTACAAATGTGAAGAATGTGGCAAGGCCTTTAAAGAGCTCTCAACGCTTACTCAGCATATAAATACTCATACTCGAGAGAAAATGTATAAATGTAAAGAATGCGGCAAGGTCTTTTTCCACAAAAAAAACCTCACTACACATCACAGAATTCATACTGTAGAGACATATTACAAATGTAAAGAATGTGGCAAAACCTTTAAACAGCTCCCAAACCTTACTCAGCATATAAATACTCATACTCAAGAGAAAATTTATAAATGTAAAGAAGGTGGCAAGGCCTTTTTCCAGAAAACAAACCTCACTACACATCACAGAATTCATACTGGAGAGAAACCATACAAATGTAAAGAATGTGGCAAGGCCCTTAAGCATAAAGGAAACCTTAAAAGGCATGAGAGAATTCATACTGGAGAGAAACCTTACAATTGTAAAGAATGCGGCAAGGCCTTTTTTCACAAAGCAAACCTCACTACACATCACAGAATTCATACTGGAGAGAAACCTTACCAATGTAAAGAATGCGGCAAAGCCTTTCAGTATAAATCATCCGTTAACATCCATGAGAGAATCCATACTGGAGAGACACCTTATAAATGTAAAGAATGTGGCAAAACCTTTAAACACCTCTCAAACCTTACTCAGCATATAAACACTCATAGTCGAGAGAAAATATATCAATGTAAAGAATGTGGCAAGGCCTTTTCCCACAAAACAAACCTCACTACACATCACAGAATTCATACTGGAGAGAAATCTTACCAATGTAAAGAATGTGGCAAAACCTTTCAGCACAAATTGTACATTAACATCCATGAGAGAATTCATACTGGAGGGACGCCTTACAGTTGTAAAGAATGTAGCAAAACCTTTAACCAACTCCCAAAACTTACTCAGCATATAAATACTCATACTGGAGAGAAAATGTATAAATGTAAAGAATGTGGCAAGGCATTTTCCTACAAATCAAGCCTCACTACACATCACAGAATTCATACTGGGGAGAAAACTTACAAATGTAAAGAATGCGGTAAGGCGTTTTTGTATAAAACAAACCTCACTAGGCATCACAGAATTCATACTGGAGAGACACCTTACAAATGTAAGGAATGTGGCAAAGCGTTTAAACAGCTCTCAAATCTTACTCAGCATATAAATACTCATACGGGAGAGAAAATGTATAAATGTAAAGAATGTGGCAAGGCCTTTTCCTACAAATCAAGCCTCACAACACATCACAGAGTTCATATGGAGAGAAACCTTACAAATGTATAGAATGTGGCAAGACCTTTAAGCAGAAATCATGGCTTACCATACATTACAGAATTCATAGTGTGGCTCATCCTACAAATTTGAAGACTGTGAGAGAATTTGGAAGGACTGTTGAGCCCTAACTCCACATCAGCATCATAGAGTTCATACTGAGGAAAAATACTACAAATGAAAGCATGTGACAGACCTCTAGCTGGAAGTCATAAGTTGCTGAATCTCATCGTTAATCATACAGGAGCAAAACTGTAACACGTCAATAAAGCGGCAGAGACTTTAAGTGGAATTCAATCCTTATTTGTTGTCAAAAATGTAGTCTTGCTTCAAGATATACAACGATAATGAATGAGGAAAGACATCTTATTTTAGAAATCATCATCAGAGTTCAGAGAAGAAAAGTAACTTAAAGGATAGAACTACATAGAAACATAGAAACGTATTTAATTGAACATCAAATGTCCAATACATGTCACAGAATTCACAGCAGAAAGTAGTATGTGATTTACTCACTTCAGATACTGCCTCAGAAGGTATAATTCAAGGTTAGTCAGATAATGTGTATGCTATTCTGCTTCAAAGGATGGAAGGGAGGGATATTTGCATGGGTGTAATTTCAGTGTGCATCCGTTTCCATTGACTGTATATGAGATTTGTGATGTGGGAATATCACACAGTTTCTACTCTCTCAACTCTTCGGAAAATTCAGTTTTTCCTGGTGGCTGTGTGAAACTACATAGGTGATTGTTGCGTCAAGGATAAGAGATGCCCTTCTTCTTTACGTGGGATCCATGCCTATCTCTCTTGCATGGAAGATGAAGGACAATAGAACATACAGTATATGAAAGAAATCTAAATGGATATTCTATTTGTGCTTCTAACATTGAATAGGTCATGAAGTGGGTGTTCACCCCATCATTCTCCATTTATTAGAACAAAACAATTTGTGACTATTACAAATTAAATGTTACTAATTGGTCCTTAGGGAAAAGAGATGGCTGTCCAGTCAACTGTGATTCATATTCATAATAGTAATTGTGGGAAAGTATGAATTGATGTGGTGGAAATGAACAAATCGTCATAGTTATCAGAGAACAGCTATCTTTTCTGTAAAATGAGATACAGTTGTACAGTCACTTAAAGAGTTGCTGGACTTGTGAAAGTGTTTAAGTATGCAAAATTAAGCTGGTAAGAAGTTAAAATAGACTCCTAGATGATGTCTTCTTTAAGCCTCATGGTACTCAGAAAATGAAAAATGTAGTAGTAGATACAGAATGGGGAGGGAGAAAATAATCTAAGTATACCCTTTCAGAAAATCATCAAATCACAAAGATACCCAATGAATAAGAAAGAGTCAAATAATTCTACACAGCCAGAAAACAAAAGAATGACAGCAGTAACTTCATACTTGTGTTGTTCCTTGCTTTACCTATAAAGGGACTAAGTTCTCCAAGACAAAGATACAGATTGCCTGAATGGACAGAAATACAAGACCCTAGTGTATACAGTCATCAAGAGACTCACGTCATTTTTTCAAAACTATTATTATTTCATTGAGAAACATAACAGAGAAAACGAGAGAGCCTGAGAGGGAACAGGGTCAGAGGGAGAAGCCGACTCCCTGATGAGCTTGGAGCCCGATATTGGACTCCATCTGGGGACTCCTGCGTCATGACCTGAGCGGAAGGCAGACACTTAATCGACGGAGCTGCCCAGGCGCCCTCACTTCAGCTATAAGATCACAGTCAGACTGAAAGTGCAGGTGTGGATAAAGATATTGTATGCAAAGGGAATCCAAAGGAAAGCTGGATAGCCACGCTTCCATCATCAGTAAATGTAAACTTTAGCCAGAGAGAGTAGTATAACATGGCAACGGCCAATGTAAAATAAGGGGCTGACTTTGTGCAGTGTTTTTCATTATATGGTGTTTGGCAGAATGTCAAAAAGGATTTTCACCCATTTTGGTATTGGAAATACAGGATGAGTAGAATGATGGCACTCGGTGGTACTTACCACGTTCAAAAGCAACACCTATTTCCATAAATCTTGGTGGTGACAGTCCATGTACCTCAAAACAACTCGTTACTTTCAGAACAACTTCTCTGTCCTTGAAGAGTTGGGAAAAAACAGCAGTGGACAACAAATTGAGAGAGACCTATTGCTTTCAGATTCTGATGTGTGTGGAAAAACAGGTGCAGTGAAAATCTTGGCAATTGACTGTACCAAGTAGCCGGTAGTTTCTCAGACATAACTCGTCGGCTCATATATATGTCCGACAGTATTCGGTTGTCTACCGTCTTGCTATGAAACATTGCATAGTGATGCAGTGGGGGCAGGTGAAGCACAGGGATTAATGGAGTGCACAGAGTGTGGGGTTTGGGGGAACAGCCACAGGGCAAGAGGACAGAACTTGTGTTAGTTTTCTAGGGCTGCTGGAACAAATTAGCACAACTGGGGGGCTAAACAAGCCCCCAAATTCTGGTTCTCACTTCTGGAAGTTCTTAGGTGGCTGAAGTCAAGCTGTTGGCAGAGCCACACTTTATCTCT
This sequence comes from Ailuropoda melanoleuca, assembly GCF_002007445.2. Taxonomy (NCBI): domain Eukaryota; kingdom Metazoa; phylum Chordata; class Mammalia; order Carnivora; family Ursidae; genus Ailuropoda; species Ailuropoda melanoleuca. Next base: position 28,239,132 of record NC_048229.1, read on the forward strand.
GCAATGGAGTCTTTCCTCTTTGTGACTTCTGGGGACTGTCAGCTCTCCTTGATCTTCCTGGGCTGGTAGATGGATCTCTGTCTCCGGCTTCATCACCACACAGTGTTGTGTGTGTGTCTAAATTCCCTCGTCTCATTAGGACTGCAGTCATTGAATTCAGGTTGACCTGAATCCAGTATGACCTCATTTTAGCTTGACTGCATCTGCAAAGATCCTGTTGCCCCAGGAGGTTACAGTTACGGGTACTGAGGATGAAGAGGTGAGCATGTTTATCTGAGGCATTCTGTGTAACCCACAACAGGGCTGAAAGGCACTAGGGAGTTAACTGTCACTGAGGTATGAAAGGGCACCTACAGGTCTGAAGGTTGGGGATGGGTGTATGCAGGGATATTAAGGCTATGAGGCATATGTGTGTTGAGAGAATGAAAGGGTGGAGGAAAAATGGAGAGGAAGGGGATAATGGGTGATGAATTACTTGGCAAAAGGGAGTTCAAAGGCACAGGTGGGTAAAAGGCAGACAAACCTTATTGCCTAGGAATGGTGAAAGACCATAGAGGTGGGGGGCGCCTGGGTGGCTCTGTCGTTAAGCATTTGCCTTCGGCTCATGGCATGATCCCGGCATCTGGGATCGAGTCCCCCCCTCAGGCTCCTCACTTCTTCCTCTCCCATTCCCCTGCTTGTGTTCACTCACTCGCTGGCTCTCTCTATCTCTGTCAAATAAATAAATAAAATCTTTAAAAAAAGAAACAAAGAACATTGGTGTGGAAAGGGGATAGTTGCTTGTGAATGGAGGCCTGGGCGTGCTCAGTGCTCTGAGCAGAGATGAATGGTGGGGGAAAAAGTTGATGCCTGGGGAACATAATGGACACAGGGTTTAATGTGGGTGGGGGGGATGTTCACAGCTGGGAGATGGTTGGGCATCAATAGGCTTAAGGGCCCATGGGAAAAAGGGAGCGTAGGGTTGAGCAAAATGGGTTAATGCTATGAGGAAACTAAGGAGTCCTGGTAAATGATGGCTGAGATACTGAGGGCAGTGGATATAAAAGACACAATAAATGGGCTGAAGTTATTAGAATGATGGGGTGGAGGGGAGATAAATGATCACGGAGGAGGAGGAGGAAGGAATGGAAGATTCCAGGACAATGGATTTTGGACTAAGGGCTCTAGAATTAGGTGCAAGAGGAGTTTGCTGGTGTAAATGTCTAATATGCAACATATGAATGTGGAAGAGCATGAGGAAGCCTAGTGGGGTCATTGGAGGTAGAGTGCTAGGGTTCATGGATAACGACAGGTTGTGGAGATTCAGGTCACCATGTGGCATAGAGGCAGAGGGTGAGGACGGGTAGAGCTCTGGGTGATGGAGTTCCAGGAGGTCACTCATTCATTCATTCTCACTAATTCGCTAATTTGCATTTGATTTACAATTCACTACTGTTTGTAATTTCAGTTCATGAGGCAATAACCAGACTTACATAAAATACTCAGTAAGCTTTTTGACGGAATACACAGGTAAAAGTGTGAGTCAACAATGAGAGTTGATGTTTTCTCTCTCTGGGTTACTGTGGACACGATGTGACCATGGAGAGGGCACGTATCAACAGGGAGAAGCGGGTGGATGACATCTCAGGCTCAGGACTCCTTGAGGTAGATTCCCTGCTAGAGGGTACACAGACGGTGCAGTCCCTCCTGAAACCTTGATTTTGACCTTGTTGGACCCTAAACAGAAAACTCAGCCAAGCCCACTGCAATTCAGACATATAAAGAATAGAGTGTTCTTTATTAGCTCCCAAGTGGGTGAAATAGGTTACGGTAGAGAGAGAAAACTTCTACACATAGGCATAACTTGAACTGTAAAATAAAAATTAGACAATACAAACTTGGAAAATATTTAAATAAAATAAAAATCCCCCTTAGTTGTCCCCAGTAGTGATCTCTTGATCTTTAGACGTAACAGCTGGTCAGTTTCAGGTGTACCCTCCACTGCAATTTCAGAGTCGACGTGAAATTCCATTTGACATTGTCTAACATGCAGGCACTAAAACACTCTGGTGTTACTTCAGTGTCCGTACATATTGTCACATACTTCACTGAATTGTTTTCCTAAACCAATGCTATATGATGGCAGTGTCTTCCTGTTAGTATAAATGGATTTATTGCATTCCCAAAACATCATTTCCCGTGGTAATTGTCAATATGACACCCTTGGAGAAACACCCCTTTTTTATGCACATACATAGTTAAATGAATCTGTCTCCGGCTAGGACCCACATCATGAAATGTTGATCTTTGATTTGTACACAGGTGACTTAACTGTGGTTCTGGGACATGAGATTGTTGCACCTTCATGATTTTTTCTTTTTAAGAATGTTTATTTGAGAGAGAGCAGGATTAGGTGGGATGGTCGTAGATTGTGGGGGAAGCAGACTTGCTGGTTAGCTTGGAGCCAGAAGTGGGTCTCGAATCCAGGAGCACAACTCCTAACCTGAGCCTAAACAGAGGTCTACCAAGCCCGGCACCCTGTGACTGTGTTCTTACAGTGAGGACAATTGTTGACCTAGCCTTGCAAATCAAACACCAAAACGAAAGAAAAGTAATATCCTACCAACTGTGTTTCCACTGTTAAAGAAATGACAGGGAGGCCATTAGACTCCTGTAACTCTACTGTCTGTAGCGTCTGCAAGCAGCCCACATGTTCAGTCAATGCGCTAGAATGGAGGAAAAGGAACTCAACAGCTCCAGTCAACTATGCCTTCCAGAAAGAAGGCATCTGCTTCAGTTGCAGCCCATCAGATACTGGCCTTGCTTTCCTTCTGTAGTGTGTCTGTGAACACCTCACTGCAACCTCCACACGTGGAGCATGCTTAACCGTTTGAAGAAACAATTCGCTGGTCAAAGTAACTCTTGAAAATTCGAAGGTACATCCGTTCAACTGTTACCACCACACAGGACCACGTTTCATCTTGAGCACTTTATCCTGTGGCCTAAACATCGTGCCCACGGTGCAAGCAGGTGCAAGATTCAACGTTACAGGTTTCCCTGGCCGGCTCCGCCCACTTTTGCACATGCGCACAGCACACCACTGCGACTCACAAGTGAGCCCAGGCCTCACCCATGGTGATGACCGCTCACTGCGCGTGGGCAGGAATGTTTCTACCGAGTGCTGCCCATGCGCATGAAGGACTTGTGACACACACAGCCCCTTTCAGGGCCGCAGTCGGCCATCTTGTGCTCCTCCCTTCACCACCTCAGGCCTCCGGAAGACCGCCTCCAGTGGCGTCTCAACCAAGCCCTGACATCTGAGTTCGCAGTTTAGACAAGCTGGGGGCAGAGGCTGTGGTCAGCCTAGTTGTCCCACTGAGCGACATTTTTATCACACCCAGAGTTTTGAATGACCTCTCCGGTTTTTTCCTTTCCTGGTACCGAAACTTCGCACATGCGCAGGAGGAGAACACAGGTGAGCCCTTCACGGTCCTGAGTCAGACAACTGTTCCCATGCAGAGGACCCCAGAGCAGGTGGTGATCAGGGACTGGACGTCCACCATCATGTGGAATATGAACTCACATGGCGCCCATCAGTCCCAGCTCTGCAGCAGACCTTCTGAGGTCCCCAGGTTCCTGTTCTAGAGTTGGGGCCCTAATATTGTGGGCACAGAGCTCAGCTACTCCAGGATTCCCACTGGGAATAGTCCCTCTCGTAAAGGTGGCTGCCACAGCCTCAGACAGATTTGTCAGTTCCAATTCTGTGGAAAATCACCTCAGACCACAGAACTGCCCTGCAAGTCTCCACTTCCAATCCCTGATCCTCCCTCCACAGAACAGTCTAGAGAACAGAGTTCGTTCTCTGGGTTGCCCGAGTTGGCATTCCCATTATCCTGAGTTTCAGACTCAGAGAAGGAGAAGAAAATAATTAGAAATTCATTTTCAGTTTTGCCTTTCTAGTTAAAACAGTGCTTCCAAGAGAACACAGAGCACCCTACCTTCCGTTCTTGGGGTATGCCCTAATAGTCTACACGTTAAAATTCACCAAATACATACATGCAGATGATGGATGCATCAGATTTCCCTCAGAGTCTCTCACCCATGCTTCTTTCTCACTCCCAGTCTGCTCTCTCTGTATGTGCCATCACATCCAACATTACTTTCAAGGTGACTGATGGTGAATAAGAAAGAAGGGAATTTTACTCCGACGGTGGCTCGTCCAGCATTCAAATCCTCCTGGAAAAAAATGAACATAAGGTACCCAATTCCCAGGGCTTTCAAAAGATTAACTTGCATTATGTATGTCAGATTCCCAGCATGGTGTCCTGGCCCAGGGCCGCCTCCTATACCTGGTGCATGTAGTAGGTGCTCAATACACAGTCCGTTGATGCATGAGCACATACCATTTCTCTCAGACAGCCGTGCACAGACACTGCTGCCTCATCTAGTCCCTAACTGGCCTTCTAGGATAAGCAGAAAGTATCCATATTGGAACTGTTAGTAGTCTTCGCTGGGCACGGCAGTATGTGTGGTGACACACGAAGGCTGGGTCTGAGGGACTCGGGTGTGCTCTGCTTTCTCTAGCTCAGTGCTACTGGAAATGCAGTCTGTGGACAGGGACCTCGACGGTTGTTAGAATATAAATTAAGGATGGCTGGTTGGCTCAGTTGCTAAATTGTTTGCCTCTGGCAAAGGTCATGATCAGGGTCCTGGGACAAGCCCGTGTCTGAGTCCATGCTCTTGGGAGTCTGCTTCTCCTCCTTCTGGTGCCCCTACCCCCACTCGTGCTCTAGCACTCTCAGATAAAATAAAATCTTTTACAAAATAAAAACGCAAATTCATGGATCTCATCGAGACCTCGGGATTCATGATATATGAGTATGGAGACCCAGAATCTGTGTTTAGTGGAAATCCCAGGTGATTTGTATATAAATGAAATGTTCGCAAACTCTGTTTAGAAAAGTCACCCTCACCTAGGGCTTCCCATTGGAATTCCCTGTGTAGATTTTAGATCTGCCATCTCGAGGGTCCCTTCCCCAAGGATTGTGGCACTTTTAGCATCCGTTAGGTATTGATGAAGGGGCCCAACTTACTCTACGGTGAGCCCAGTGCAAACAGTGAAGCTCCCAGGTGCCGTTCTGAGAATGGGGCAGAGAGTGGTCAGTGAGGAAGCCTCAATGGGTAGGGCTGGTCTGCGTAAGATTTGATAGGGGAGGGTCAGTCTACCCCACATTCCTGATGTTGTACCAGACTCTTTCTGTCTCTAGGAGATAAGTTCACTCAAAAATCAAAAAGAAATGAATCACATTGGGGCCTCCACTGAGAATCTCCCTGTGTGTACAGATTTTCACATGCCTCCACTAGCAATGGAAGAGCAATCAGTTTACATAGACCCTCAGTGGCTATGGGGAGGCCTTTGTATTTCACCGTGACTGTCCTGGAAGACACTAGAACAGAAGGTCAGTCCTTGAGGATGTAGGAGCATGTGAAGAATGAGACAGGAGCTGTCCCTCGGTGACCACCAGAGAATTAAAGATGGGCTTTCAGAACCATTCCATTCAGCAGAGCTTCCCAAACCCCATTTTAAGCTTCAGTTTTGTCCTTTGATCTTTAGCCTCCACCTGTGTCATCTGCATCTGTCATCTGTCCCTACCTGGGTGTGTGGCTACTGTCTCCTTTCTCTTCATGTGCACAGGGCTCCTTCCTTTTTTGAAAAAGATGATGAGATGCACACTAGAGATGGCAAGATCTGTTGATAAGAAAAAGCATCATGACTGTTGCTGGAGATTCTTGAATTTCAAATCCAGCACCATGCTCGGTAGACAGTACAGTAGAGAATTTTATAAAATATTATTTCTCTTCATGCTATTTTTTTTTTAATTTTAATTTTTTTTGTCAGAGATCGCAAACGGAGCGGCAAGCAAAGCAGGCAGGGCGAGAAGCAGACTCCCTTCTGGGCAAGGAGCCCAACTTGGGACTTGATCTCAGGACCATGGGATCATGACCTGAGTCTGAAAGCAGATGCTTAGTAGACTGAACCACTGAGGCATCTGTAGATGCTGTTTCTGGATGGATGCTTTAGAATACTTGTGAAGCTTTTTCAGTATTCAGCTCCTTAACTCTACTTGCCAGCACTAGTGAGTCAGAAATTAGGGTAAGATATCTGATTTTAAGACGTGAGCAACAATACCTTATGCGGTTCAGTTTCCAGAATGATCATGAATTTGAAGGTCACAAATACCCTCAGTGAAGGGGAAAGTCAAAGTTGGGATGAAACATGAATACTTCCTCCCTTACTGCAACAAACACCTGATTATTTCCTTGAAATGATGTCATTTGTCTTTTGTCCTCAGTTACCCTCTAGAATTTTAAGACACTGAACATACAGTCATTATATGATCCATGCTTCCTTTTGCTAAAACTTAAAAAGTAATAAAGGAGAGAATATCTGTAACAGAGTACAGGACAAAATGGAAACTTCCCAGTCCAGGACTAATTTAGAACCTTTATTTGCAAAGGCCAGGATCTCCGGAAATCAGCGGAGACAGCCTTTGTTTTCTGGGGGCATCTGGCAGAGAGACCCTGAGCCAAGGGAAGAAAGTTAACATCAGGTATCATGGGACACGTTGATACCAGTCCTGAAGCACATGGAAGGACTCATCACTGCTGCCATATTGTTTAGGGGGGAAAAAAAGGCAATCCTGGGAAACAGGATTCTGTGTGAAAGGCTTATGAAGCACAGGATTTCATGATAAAAATAGCAATGAAGTCACTAAAATGTATAGTGCTTTACTCCTACGTATGAGATTTTGGGTTTTGAAAATTGTGAGCACCAGCCCTGAAGAGATGAAAGGAAGAGTCAACTCAGAATGTGATCCGTCGAACCCGTCCTGGGTAGTGAGGAGACCCCAGAGGCAAGCCACACATGCACACAGCCTCAGAAGGGGATGGATCTGGTATGTGGGGGAGCTAGTTGTGGGCTCTGATCTCCATGTCTCTCGTTTTCTTCCAGCTCTGTCATTCCTGAGCTTTTCCTACAAAGATCAACACAGAGTTCATAGTATTTTCATCAATGTAGTTTCTTTCCATTCTATTTCCTAAAAGAAAGGAAAAAGCCAACTTCAACACAATTTTCTGGGACAATTGTATTAGAAAGCTTTTCTTAAGAATGTGAACTAAATGCTATGACTACTGCTACTAAAAACTCTGGTCCCTGGGTGACCCATCAGGGGTGACACCAGAGCTCACACCACAACACAGACGGGGAACTGGCTGAACTGATGCAAAGTCCCCCATCTACCCCTGTTCTTCCTCACAATGACTTCACAATCCTGAATTCAACCATGTACCCAATGGCTCTCACCTAAGAATTCCTGGATGATTCCGATCATGACTCTTCATCTGTTTGTCTAATGACCAATTGCCATGGAAACAAGCAGTGTCTATCTGTTTGCATCTCTAGCTTGCTCAATGTTCTTTACCACAGTCAGAGGAACCCAGGGGGACTCCCACCTGGCTACCCCAAAGGCGATTGCTTCTACGGAGGGAGGAGAGAGCCCTGGATGACTAATGCCTCTTTCTCTAAGATGGAAGGAGATTCAGATTCTTTTGCTAGTCTAAGCCCAGTCTTCACAGGACAGCCGCAAAGGTTTAAAGAGTCGCTGGTCCTGGAGAGTGTGCCCTAGCGAGATTGACCATTTTTCCCTATAGGGATTTAGTTAACCAGGAAGGTGAGACTTAGCCTGGGACATCAGGTAGAGCATGGATCTTTCCTGAAGGAGCCTTATCCTCCGATGCAGGATATGTGTGTGCTGTTTCCTGTCCCTGAGCAGGGCTCTCTGAAGTAAGATGCCTCTACTCCAGTGAGTACAGGTTACAGCTAGCTGTTTGTGGTCATGACTGTAGGTGTTTCAGTGGGTCTTAACCTTGCACTGTGAATGGATCTTCTTCCCTCCTGAGTTTGCAGTAGCACAGGAGCTACTGTGGCAAATTTTTTTTTTTAAAGATTTTATTTTTTTATTTTTTTGACAGAGATAGAGACAGCCAGCTAGAGAGGGAACACAAGCAGGGGGAGTGGGAGAGGAAGAAGCAGGCTTATAGCAGAAGAGCCTGATGTGGGGCTCGATCCCACAACGCCGGGATCACGCCCTGAGCCGAAGGCAGACGCTCAACCGCTGTGCCACCCAGGCATCCCTAGTGTGGCAAGTTTTAATCACTATTCCTGTTGCTACACAGAGATTCTGCAGTGAGCGTGAGGGGCGCCAGCTTCTTGAAGGACCAACAAACTTGTTAACCATCTTTGTGGAGCCATCTTCACAACCCACACCCAAGTAAATGGCCAATGTAATATCTGATCCTGAAATACACATTCAAGAGTACTTTGAACAAATCTTCATTCTTTCAGGAGACAATGTTACACTGCTGGTTAGATTCTGACCTTATCTCCTGGGACCATATATGCAACAAAATTATATGGATAATCATAGAATTATAGTAGGACTCATCCTATGTCTACAGTTTATTATTCATTGCTGGCATAGCATCTCTGTCTTACAGTTTTAGCTACCATTGACTACCTTGTCATTGTACATAACCCTCTGTGGGGCATGAATATCTACACGGTTGACATGGAGAAAACCAGTTCATTTTTCTCATGAGATGAGAAAGGTTTGGAATTCCTCCAGGATACAGGGAAGAGCCTGAATGCACAGTGATTGTCACTCAGGAATAAAGGGGCTGACATTTGGGAAGAAGGCATGATTGCCGAGTTGTTCTCTTTCCCCACACAGCCTAATGGAAAGAGAACAATTCCAGTGATGGCAGAGAGGGTCTAAAAAGTCCCAAAGGTGCTCCGGAGGAGAAGAGTGCTTGGGGTCGTAGCTGTGATCTCAGAGAGGGTTTAGGTGAGATATTGTTTCCAGGAGAGGGTTGGCCCCTCGGACTTTGCACCCACAGAGTAACAACCATAATGAGCCCTAAACACAAAACATCTGTGGCCCGTCTGAATTCCTTACAGAGTAAGTCTGTGTGTTCCTCACCACGTATATCCAAACAGGATCCGGAGCCTATAATGTTTGTGAAGTATTAGTAGTTCCTCTTGTCTCGTACCTACATAGGGACTGTGATATTTACCAGCTCATGTAGAATCTGGCACAGGATGCTGGAGGGGCTGATGGAATGTGGGATAGGAGCTTCATGCTTCGGCCACCTCAAGTCCTAGAACTGACGATAATGGCCTAGAAGCCACTCACAGGGCCACAGTTACCAACAGAGACACCTCTGGGCTTTCAGTGAAGCTTGAAAAGTCTATCCAGACCATGGAGAAAATGTTTCAAGCTGACAGCTGCCTAGGCACCTGGGATTCTGCTTAGAAATTGTGACCTACAGGTGGCCACATTAAAATGACTGAGATAAAGCTCTCAAACTCACGCAGGTTCCTTTGTGTAAAGGGAAAAAAATGATGACATAACATTTAGAATCCTGCAAGTTTCCACTGAAAATCTGCACCATAATACTATTTTAAAAGTGGTGTAGCCTTAGTACATTCCGCTGTGACTCTCTGATATTTATTTGGATTTTTTTTTCATTACCTAGATTGCCACTTAGTTTTACACATTTAACGATTTTATGCTGTATGAACTGCACTCTGGCGGCTCCCTGTAGACATGAAGGAGGTGCTGAGCAGGGTATGATGGTGCCAAGGGCGAGCTTGTGCAGGACAGTTCAGCCGCAAGGCCTTCTAAGGAACAAATGTGTGACCTATAGATATACGAAAGGACGATGTGATTCATCAGTGACCCAGGCTAAAGGTGCTTGCTACATGGGAAGCCTACTAAGTTGGCTGGAAGGACATTGGCAGGACTTCAAGGAACTTTGACAAAGGTGCTCTAGGTGTATTCTGTTACTGCAACTGCAAGGGTCTCATTGTTTTGTGAGGCTGATGATACACCATCAATAAGTCAGATGGGGGAACTCTATCCGGAAGAGCACAAATGACTCAGAATAACTCTGGACCATACAGGCTTGCCTGCCTGGTTGGCAAACTATTGTTGGACACACATTTGCTCTCTCCTTTCTCCTGTGCGTATGTTTGCAACTTTTTGAAATGCTAAATCCCCAAGCCCTTCTTAAGTCACAGTGGCATGTAGGCATCAGTCGCCTGTCTTTGAGCCTTATGTCTCCGAGGCTCCCATAGGAAAGAAAGCACTTTCTTTTTCTCTTGTGAATCTGTCTTATGTCCACTTACATATTAGAGTGGCCAAGGAATTGAGAATGGAGGAAGAAACACGTGTTCCTCTTCTTCACATTCTGCTGTCAAAACCTGACCTCCGTGTTTCAGAGCCAAAATAGAATGTGAAGACGGAGCTGGGGATCAAGAGGAACAACAGGTTAATTACTTCGCCAGCAAGGGACGCTGCAGCAGGTCAGGGCCTTCAAAACTGCAAGCCCCCCAGTGGAAGGGGGTGGGGTATTTGTCGGGAAATCCGTACAGGATCTAGCCGGGTCCACCCGGAATTGTGTCTGTGCCCCTAGCTGTGTCCATCACCTTTTAAGGGTGGGACCCAGAGCTGGAAAGGAAAGGCTAGGAGGGGAGAGCGGAAGGTTGGAGAAGAGAGGGAAAAGGATCCCTAGTTTAATATCAAGGCTTGCTGATGTTTTAATGTGGCCATTTTGATTTTTGTTCAGCTTTATGTGTTTACGTGGTTTCAGTTCAGTCTCCGGGACAGCTGTAGGAAGACTGCTTCATTTTTTGCTGAGAGAAATGACCCTGAATTTTCTAGAATGGGAAAGATAAAGAAAAAGGTTCACCCCAAATTTCAGGGAGCATGTTGAGGACGTAGAATGCTCATGTATTGCTGATGGCAGTGAATAATGTACATTCCCTTTGGAAAAGTCTGTGGCAGTTAGTTATGAAAGTAACCATTTACCTACTGACGTAGCACATGTCATCACCCCAGCATATGTCTCGTTAGCATAACGATCCTTTCGGCTGGTAAATTAAAGAATGAGCAGATCGGTACAGAAGCTGTGGCCCTGAGCCCTGAGTATTTCTAGTTATGACTGACTGGGAATGTCTTGGGGGGAGGGAAGGGCAGGACGGGTGTGTGTCAGATCAATCCAAACTTGGGACAGTTACCCATAATGAAATCCCTCCTACAGGAAGAGGTCAAGGGTGAAAACATTCTGGGGGGGGCGTTGGGGGAGAATCCCCTCCTACGTCAGTTATATTTGCAGAAAAATATCATTGAACCCAAGGACCCAAACCAGTTTTTATAGGTTCATATTCTCTAAAAGACCATTTGTAAATTCTAGAAACCCCCAATAGTCCATGCTGAAAATAATCACTGAAACCATTTTAAATGTAAGTTTGGATCAGTCATGCACAGGAACATCTCTGAAACTGAGACATCAGTAAAGGAAGATAAGAATTCTAAATGGGATTGATTTGAGAAGTCCTTGTCAGAAGGTTCATTATTCTTCAACCAGCACATCATCTGTCCTTTTCCAATGTCTCTGATTTTGATAAACATGAGGGGTTCTTTATGAATCATCAATGGTCAAAAGTTATGCAGAATACATCACGTGGAGCTTTTTTTTTTTTTTATGTATTGTGCACTGGGAGTCCTCTAGGGCCCTTCTAGCTTCCAGAATTACTGAGGCATTTATAGTGGAGACAACGAATTAATGAAATGAGTATCTGAAAAGCATGAATCAAGGGTCCAAGTGTAATAAGCCTCAGGGACTCAGTTTCCAGAGAACTAGTGTGTCGTAGTAACCTCGTAATCCATGGCGGACTGTCTTCGATGCAAGCGCGAGTCTTACCATACACACTGTCATGGTATGCTCACTGGGGAGAAGTCTTCTAAATGCAGTAGCCCTGACAAACATCTGTAATCATCTTCACAACTCGGTCAACAGCAGAGATTTCATATTGGAAAGAAATCTTACAAATGTAAACAATGTGGCAAAGCCTTTGACTTTCACTCAAAACTTATCAACATAAGGTAGTACATAGTGGTGAGAAGGCTGAGGAATGTAAAAACAGAAAAGAGATGTGGCAAAGCTTTTAAGTAGAACTAGAATTTTCTAACCATGAGAGAATGCAGGATGACAGAAACCCTACAAATGTCGAAAACGTGGCAAAGGCATTATTTCATACTCAACACTTCAACATGAGATAATACTCCTGTGGAGATGCTTGCCATGTGTATGGCAAGAAGGTTGGCCATGTCTTCCCATGAACTCATTCTTCCTCTGCTTCAGTGAAAGCATACTGGATAGAAATGCCTGAAATGTGATGATTGATGACAATCCTATATTTTTAACATATACTTCAAGAAAATGTCTTCGTGAAGGATAAAAATATTGAAGATATGAGCAGTTGCAAACTGTGTAATGGAATACAATCTCTATAACACTACGCATTCACAGCGGGAAGCAGTAAGTCCATCGCATTTTGCAGACATGATCTTCAATTAGGATATTTATTATGGTGAAAAATCCAAAGTTCAAACACCTAAATCAGTTACATTTTAGCTTTGGACAATGCAGACGTTAGGGGTGTCAAGTCTTCCACAATTGACAATCTGGTTTTCACTTTTGGGTCCCTAACAGTAAAACCATACCTACTTTCCATGGAAATAGCCTGTTGTTGAGAGGAAGCCTTACCTAAAACATAAACAGTTAATATCCCACACTTAGTATGTTGTCTGTATTTGTATAAGTGTTCTTATAATAATGTAAGCTTCAGAAAAGTCAGTATTAAGGGAATCATAATGAACAGAAAATATTTTTACAGTACTGCGTAGTACATATCCACACACACACAAAAAAAGTCTGTATAAGTGGACCTAGGCCATCAACCCCATGTTCTTCATTTGTCAGATGCATTTGTTAATATGCCTAAAGGATCGAGAGAGGATGGATGTCTGGGAAGGGATAATAGTGTCTCTCTTTTTCTTTTGACCCTATTTGAGAAATTTTACTATTAGGGAAGATACTATTCGACTTAAATGATCTCATGCTGCGCCTTTATTACTTGTATGCCTGCAAAGTGATGTGATCCTTGCTGTCTCAGAGACACCAGGGGCTCTTGTATGATGGGGAATTCATTCCTGCCACATCGCGTAGAACATGAAGGAGGCAGTGGTGTACGGTGTGTGAGGAAAGTCCGCGTGGAGATGCCATTTGTGGTTGTCGTATAAAAGAGATAGAAATCATGGTGGAGTAAGTCTTCAGGGAATGATTATTTACATCAAAGTAAGATAGAGAGCTGTGCCTGGTGGCTTAGTCAGTGAAGTATCCATGTATTCATTTCCACTTAGGTCATGATCTTTGGGTGTTGGGATGGAGCCACATGTTGGGTTTGGGCTCAGTGGACTTTTGCTGGGGCTTCTCTGTCTCCCTCTCCATCTGGCCCTCCCCTGCTATGCTCTCACATGTTCTTACTCTAAATAAATTGTTAACATTCTTTTTTTTTTAAAGGATTTTATTTATTTGACAGAATTAAAGAGAGTGAGAAAGAGGACAATCAGGGGAACAGTAGGCAGAGGGAGAAGCAGGCTCCCTGTGGTGCAAGGATCCCCATTTGAGTCTAGACCCCAGCCCCTAGGATCATGACCTGAGCTGAAGGTAGACACTTCACCGACTGAGCCACCCAGACATACCATGGTTCCTGGCTTTTACCATTTTTAGAAATAGTCTCTTATACCAAGACCACAGAAATACACTCCTTTCTGTTTTTCTAATAACATCCTTAATCCTCTCACACTTCTGCTGAGAAATGTATTAAACAACATCTTTGTGGTTTGTGTAGTGACTGAGGTTTTCTCTTGTTTAAGATTTTGTTTTTAAATAACCTCATTAATCAACAGGGGGATTAACCTTAAAAGTAGAGCTCAGGAGTCACACAGAGTGCCGACTAGCCATCCAGCTGCTCTGTGAATGATGATTCCCTTATTCCCACAGCAGAATGCTTTCTCAGGGCTTGGCAGTAGTGATAATGTAATTATNCTTGGCAGTAGCGATAATGTAATTATCATAGAGTGTAGCTGGAATCTTGGCAAACTGATGGCTGTCTTTACCATTATCTCTCTCCCTTTACTTCCCTGGGCTTAGGTTAAGTTCTACAGATTTTACTGCCCAACATGAGTATGGTCAACCCATTGGTCATTGTCTCCTAAGGAGTCCCACCAAGAGCNGTCCCACCACAAGGGACGGCTTTTGGGTGACGAGATTTCTGTCATGATTTTGGGTGTCGACTTCCTTGGTATCTTTACAGAGTGGCCAGGGGTGTGTCCATTGTAGTGCAGTGTGGGTCTTGGGTGTCTTCTAGAACATTAAGATTAGCCATATGTATGCTGCTTGGAAGGAGTTTAAGTCAGAGCTTCCATGTTCACGAGTTTGTCATTTTCCTCTGTATGTTAGTGCCGAATGAGTAGCAGAACATCCTGAAGGAAAACCTATTACGCATACTGCTATGAATGTCAGAAGAAAATTATACATTTGGTGTATCGAGCATTGTTGTTATTCCTTGAAATCACGTTGTGAGTTCCTGCTACACCCGCGGTTCCTTGATCTCCATCCAGTAGAGGCACNAATTTCCCCTGCAGTGGGCTCTCTGTCCTCTGTCACCGTGAAAGTGTATGTGATAATGGCCACATGCTCATTATGTCTTCTGTCTATAAGGGGTTTCTTTGGGGAATACTGGTAAGAACAATGGATTTTTATGTCCATGAACCTATTAGGTAAAGTCAGATCTTAGGTGGAAGCCTGAGTGAAAAACAGAAGAGGTCCTACCATGAAACAGTGGGAAGCAGTAAGGTAGAGGGAACACTTGCTATTTTTGAAGGCTTTACATTGACTGGAGTCCAAGGTAAGAAATCTAGCCTTGCAACCACAAGCAGATTGTCGCTGCACTCCTTGTCACAGAGGGAGCTATTTCCAAAAATATGTTAGACATGGCAGGAGGAGGAAGGAAAAGGAAAAGTTGCCACAGAAGAGTGGCTGGTGAAATTCACTGTGGAGGGGTGGAAATAACCTGACCAATAACCCAGCCGTTCAAGAAATAGTAAAGCAGAATCTTGAGTGCAGGTCAGACAGCAAAAGTGATACGTACAAGAAAGCATCAGAGACAATCTCCAGAAACAGTGACAAAACAAGAATTAGAATGGCAGTAAACACGTATCTCTGAATAATTACCTGGAGTGTATAGTACATTTTCATTCAATCATGTCATCTAAGGTGTCTGAATGTATTAAAAAAAACAAAACCAGAGCCATCTATGTGCTTCAAACAAAAGCCACATTTTATTTTTTATTTTATTTGTTTGAGAGTGAGAGACAGAGCATATGCAGTGAAGGTCTGAGGGGGAGGGACAACCAGACTCCATGACTGTGGGGAGCCTGATTCAGGGCTCAGTCCCAGGATCCCAAGATCATGACCTGAGCCAACGTTAAATGCTGAATTGACTGAGATTCGCATATAACAAAAGTCTAATTTTAAACCTAAAGACACTTGCAGATTAAAAAAGAGGAGATTGGGGTGCCTGGGTGGCACAGCGGTTGGGCGTCTGCCTTCGGCTCAGGGCGTGATCCTGGCGTTGTGGGATCGAGCCCCACATCGGGCTCCTCTGCTGTGAGCCTGCTTCTTCCTCTCCCACTCCCCCTGCTTGTGTTCCCTCTCTCCTTGGCTGTCTCTATCTCTGTCGGATAAATAAATAAAATCTTTAAAAAAATAAAAAAAATTAAAAAAAAAGGAGATGAAAATGGGTGTCCAGGGAAAGCCAGAGTAACAGTACTTTTAACAGACAAAGTAGACATGTTTGTTCTAGCATCGTCTTTATCCTGGTACTAATGCTGGCCTCATAGAATGATTATGGTTGTGTTCCCTCTATTCTGCTCTTTCTGACATTTGTTTGCCTTTTTAAATATTTGTTCGAACAGACCAATGAAGTTATGTAGTCTTGGGCTTTTCTATACTAGGGGGACATTTATTCCAAACTCCACTTTTATTTTTGTAATTGGTCTAAGAAGACTTGCTATTTCATAGTACCAGGTTCATATTTCAAACTTGGTAACTTCTGCTTTTTAGGAATTATCTCCTCTAATTTATCTAAATTGTTTGTATATAACTGTTTATAGTAATCTGTTATCATAGTGTACATTTCTGTGCTTATGTGTTGTCGCATTTTTCCCCCCTTTCTCCTTTGGATATGGAGTCTTCTTTTCTTCTTAGGTAATGTCGTTAAAGCCTTGGCAGTTTTATTTTTTATATTGTAAAATTTGGCATTGGCTTTAATATGACTGTTTATTTTGGTGTCTGTTTATTTCTGATTTCACTTTGAAATTTCCTCCTTTTGATTTTCAGCTAGGTTCCTTCTTTTTCTATTTCCCTGTGGTGTTATGTTACGAAAAAAACAGTGGATTGGCATCTGGCTCATGTCATGATCCCGAAGGCAGGTGCTTCACTGACTGAGCCACCCAAGCGCCTCAATCGTGCTATTTTAAAAAACGTGTCTTTATTTCCTTTAGAGAGTGAAAGAGAGAGAGCTCCCAAAGCCGGGGAGGGATAGTGGAAGAGAGAATCTCAGATTCCCCACTGAGCATGGAGCCCAACGCAGGCTCCATCCCTCGACCATGAGATCATGACCTGAGTTGAAATCGAGAGTCAGACCCTTAAGCAACGGAGTCACCCAGCTCCTCCCGATTGTGTCATTTTTGACACTCAGTCTGTTAAAGTGAAGGCTCAAATTGATAGTGTTCTGTATGTTGAACTACCATTGAATTCCCGGAAGAATCCTCACTTGTTTCTGTTGTAAAATGCTGGAGTGTGCTTTTGATTCAGTTGGCTGTACTTTATTGTCAACTTTGCCAGAATCTTCCTCACAGGTGGTAGGTTGCAGCCTTTCCTTGTAGCAGCTCTGCTTTGGCTTCAATAACCTGGTAGTGCTGGTGTCACAGAGAGTGTTCCCAGCAGCTCCCCTCTCTTTCCTACTCGGAAATGTTGGAGGAGATTTGAAGTAGTTTCTCACTCTATATTTGTATGAATTATCCAGTGAAATCTTCTGGCCCGCGAGTTTTCTTTCTTGGGCCTTTATAAAAATTACTTTTCCATCTACTGAGTAGTTGTCGATCAGTGGAGGTTTTTAAAAATATTTCTTCAGGATGGAGTCCTTGTTTGTTATATGTTTTTGGTATTTTTTGGTATCTGTTTCTTGGCATACAATTTTGTAATGTTGCCTCATATTTATTTTTATTTCTATGGTATCAGTGATATAGCGTCTGCTTTCAAGGCTTCCGATTTTGGTTGATTTCCTTTCATTCTTACTTGATTTACTTATAGGTCTGTCAATTTTGATCTTTGTTTTTTTCTGAAAACCAAATCTGCCTATTGTTGATATTTCCCTATTTTTGCTAAATTCTATTTTGTTCATTTCTATTTTATGTTTAAATTTCCTTTCTTCCACTGGCCCGGATGGGTCGGTCGGTTAAGTCTTTGACTTCTGCTCAGGGTCATGGGATTGAATCCCGTATTGGCTCCCTGCTCTGATGAGAATGTCCTTGCCATCTCCTTTGGGCATCCTCCCTCTCATGCTCTCCCTCTGTCTGTCTGTCTGTCTATCTCTCTCTCTCAAGTAAATCTTTAAACAAATTCTACCTTCTGCTGCTTGTGGGCTCAAAATGTTTTTTCCTGATTATTTGAGGGAGAGGAGAGAATTTTTGTTACACCATGATGGTACTACAGAATTATCTGTTTAGCGATGTGGTCAGTATGTTGTGTTCAAGTTTATGTGTCCATGGAGAAATGAAGTCCTCATGATTCCTTCTCAGCTGTCTTGCTGACACTCTCTGATTGATTTTTTGGTTGTATATTAGACGTCATCAGTGTATCCGTCTGAAGGTAGCAGCGTGGAATGACTTGACTTTTCTGTTATTCAATCTTTCAGCGGTATCTTCACATGGCAGCCTGAGCTTCCAGCCAGAGCCGTGCAAAGAAGCTTCATTTCAAAACGTTTCAGTGGGTCGTTATCAACATAGCGTCCTTGAGAAGTTAAACTTAACAATAAACTGGGATCATGATTGTAACAGATATGTCCAAATTGAGAGTACTGCCCATAACAGTACTCTTACTGCCCAAGATGTTGAGGGATATGAAACATTTTGTAAAACCTTCCTTTTGAAGTCCACTCTTCCCTCAATGCAGGGTGTGTGTGTAAGCAGGAGCTCCAATCAACTGTTCAAACGTACATATGCATGGAAAGAGAATGTGGAAAATCTGGAATGTTACCTAGTCCATGCTGAAAATAATGATTTGAACAGTGTTGAAGAGAGGACTGGATTGGCCTTTCAGTCAAATATTTCTAAACTTCAGAGATTTAAAAATGAAGAAACAACTGCTAGGTGGGGTCCATTTGAGAAGTCCTTCACCGAGGACTCTACCCTTCAAAATTATCAGAACATTTTCAATGGAGACAGAGTTGCTCGAGGCAGTGAGTGTGAGAAAACGTTTGATCCAGGCTCACATGTTAATAAAAATCTGAGGACTCATTTTCAAGAGAACCATTTCAAACGTATTAAGTGTGAGGAATTCATTGATAGAAGATCCAACGTTGTACATCACAGTATGCATATAAGGGAGAATCCTAATAAAGGTAACGAATGTGAAAGAGATTTTAACCAGTCCTACAGCATGAGTGATCATCAGAGAATTCATGTGGGAAAGAAACCATATGGATATGATAACCCTAGGAACGTGTCTAGTGAGTCATCCAGAACACGTATACGTAAGACAGTCTGTAGTGCAGAGAAACCTTACCAATGTATAGAATGTGGCAAGGCCTTTCTCCACAAAACAGGCCTCAGTAGACATCACAGAATTCATACTGGAGAGAAACGTTACAAATGTAAAGAGTGTGGCAAAGCCTTTCAGAACAAATCACACGTTATCAACCATGAGAGAATTCATACTGGAGAGACACCTTACCAATGCAAAGAATGCGGCAAGGCCTTTAAACAGCTCTCAAACCTTACTCAGCATATAAATAGTCATACTCGAGAGAAAATATATAAATGTAAGGAATGTGGCAAGGCATTTTCGTACAAATCATGCCTCACTACACATCACAGAATTCATACTGGAGAGAAACCTTACAAATGTAGAGAATGTGGCAAGTCCTTTAACAGGTGCTCACACCTTACTCAGCATATGAATACTCATACTCGAGAGAAAATGTATAAATGTAAAGAATGTGGCAAGGCCTTTTTCCAAAAAACAAACCTCACTACACATTACAGAATTCATACTGGAGAGAAACCTTACAAATGTAAAGAATGTGGCAAAGCCTTTCATTCCAAATCACACGTTATCATCCATGAGAGAATTCATACTGGAGAGAAACCTTACAAATGTAAAGAATGTGGCAAAACCTTCAAACAGCTCTCAAACCTTACTCAGCATATGAATACTCATACTGGAGAGAAAATGTATAAATGTAAGGAATGTGGCAAGGCATTTTCCTACAAATCAAGCCTCACTAAGCATCACAGAATTCATACTGGAGAGAAACCTTACAAATGTAAAGAATGTGGCAAGTCCTTTAACAATTCCTCAAACCTTACTCAGCATATAAATACTCATACTGGAGAGAAAAAGTATAAATGTGAAAAATGTGGCAAGGCCTTTTCCCACAAAACAAGCCTCACTACACATCGCAGAATTCATACTGGAGAGAAACCTTACAAATGTAAAGAATGTGGCAAAGTCTTTCGGCACAAATCATACTTTAACATCCATGAGAGAATTCACACTGGACAGGTACCATACAAATGTAAAGAATGTGGCAAAAGCTTTAACCACCTCCCAGACCTTACTCAGCATATGAATAGTCATAGTCGAGAGAAAATGTATAAATGTAAAGAATGCAGCAAGGCCTTTTTCCACAAAACAAACCTCACTAGACATCACAGAATTCATGCTGGTGAGAAACCTTAAAAATGCAAAGAATATGAGAAGGCCTTTTTCCAGAGATTAAATTTATTAACCATCATAGAATTCATAGTGGATAGAAACCTTACAAATGTAAAGAATGCTTCTAGGCCTTTAACAGGCACTCATGCCTTAGTTAACATCACAGAATTCATACTGGAGAGAAACCTTACAAATATAAAGAATGTGGCAAGTCCTTTAACCAGCAGTCACACCTTACTCAACATCACAGAATTCATACTGGAGAAAAACCTTACAAATGTAAAGAATGTGCCAAGGCCTTTAATGAGCTCCCATACCTTACTGAGCAGATAAATACTCATACTCAGGAGAAAATGTATAAATGTAAAGAATATGGCAAGGCCTTTTCCCACAAAACAAACCTCACTACACATCACAGAATTCGTACTGGAGAGAAATGTCTCCAATGTAAAGAATGTGGCAAAGCCTTTCAGCACAAATCGTACCTTAACATCCATGAGAGAAGTCATACTGGAGAGACACCTTACAAATGTAAAGAATGTAGCAAAACTTTAACCAGCTCCCAAAACTTACTCAGCATATAAATACTCATACTCGAGAGAAAATGTATAAATATAAAGAATGTGGCAAAGCCTTTTACTACAAGTCAAGCCTCACTACACATCACAGAATTCATACTGGAGAGAAACCTTACAAATGTAAAGAATGTGGCAAGTCCTTTAACCAGCGCTCATACCTTACTCAACATCACATAATGCATATTGGAGAGAAAACTTACAAATGTATAGAATATGGCAAGGCCTTTAAGCAGAATTCATAGTGGGGCTTGTCTTACAAATTTGAAGACTGTGAGAGAATTTGGAAGGACCGTTGAGCCCTAACTCCACATCAGCATCATAGAGTTCATACTGAGGAAAAATACTACAAATGAAAGAATGTGACAGACCCCTAGCTGGAAGTCATAAGTTGCTGAATCTCATCGTTAATCCTACAGGAGCAAAACTGTAACACGTCAAGAAAGCGGCAAAGTCTTTACGTGGAATTCAATCTTTATTTGGTATCAAAAATGCAGTCTTGGTTCAAGATGCACAATGATACTGAGTGAGGAAAGACGTCTTATTTTAGAAATCATCATCAGAGAGTTCAGAGAAGAAAAGTAACTTGAAGGATAGAACTATGTAGAAACATAGAAATGTATTTAATTGAACATCAAATGTCCAATATATGTCACAGAATTCATGGTAGAAAGCAGTACGTGAGTTACTCACTTCACATATCACCTCAGAAGGAATAATACAAGGTTAGTCAGTTAGATAATGTGTATGCTATTCTGCTTCAAAAGATGGAAGGGAGGGATATTTGTATGGGTGTAATTTCAGTGTGCATGCGTTTCCATTGACTGTATAAGAGATTTGTTATTTGGGAATATCACTGTGTTTCTACTCTCTCAACTCCAGAAAATTCCCTAATTCCTGGTGTGTGTGTGAAACTACATAGGTGATTGTTGGGTCAAGGATAAGAGATGCCCTTCTTCCTTAGGTGGGATCCATGCACATCTCTTGCATGGAAGATGAAGGACAATACAACATACAGTATATGAAAGAAATCGAAATGGATATTCTATTTGTGGTTCTAACATTGAATAGGTCATCATGAAGTGGGTGTTCCCAACATCATTCTCCGTTTATTAGAACAAAACAGTTTGTGACTATTACAAATTAAATGACTTACTAATTGCTCCTTAGGGAAAAGAGATGGCAGTCCAGCCAACTGTGATTTATGTCCATAATAGTAATCATGGGAAAGTATGAATTGATGTTGTGGAAAATAAGAAATCATCATAGATATCCGAGAATAGCTCTCTCTTCTGTAAAATGAGATACTGTTGTACAGCCACTTTTTAAAAGAGATGCCGGAGTTGTGAACGTGTTTCAGTATGCAAAAGTAAGCTGGTAAGAAGTTAAAATAGACCCCTAGATGATGTCTTCTTTAAGCCTCATGGTACTCAGAAAATGGAAAATGTAGTAGTAGATACAGAATGGGGAGGGAGAAAATCATCTAAGTATACCCTTTCAGAAAATCATTAAATCGCAGATAGCCAATGAATAAGAAAGAGTCAAGTAATTCTAAACAGCCAGAAAACAAAGGAATGACAGCAGTAGCTTCATACTTGTTTTGTTCCTTGCTTTACCTATAAAGGGACTAAGTTCCCTAAGCCAAAGATACAGATTGCCTGAATGGAAAGAAATACAAGACCCAACGGTATACAGTTATCAAGAGACTCATGTCATTTTTTTAAAACTATTTTTTTTCATTGACAAAGAGAGCAGAGAAAATGCTAGAGCCTGAGAGGGGACAGGGTCAGTGGGAGTAACAGACTCTCTGATGAGCTTGGAGGCTGATATGGGACTCAATCCGGGGACTCCTGGATCATGACCTGAGCCGAAGGCAGACACTTAATCGACTAAGGCACCCAGGCGCCCTCACTTCAGCTGTAAGAACACAGACTGAAAGTGCAGGTGTGGAGAATGATATTCTATGCAAAGGGAATCCAAAAGGAAGCAGGATAGTCACGCTTCCATCAGTCAACGTAAACGTTAACCAGAGAGAGTAATAGAACATGGCAAAGGTCATTGTAAAATAAGGGGCTGACTTTGTGCCGTGTTTTTAATTGTATGGTTTTGGCAGAATGTCAAGAAGGATTTTCGCCCATTTTGGTATTGGAAGTACAGGATTAGGAGGAGGATGTCACTCGGGGAACTTACCATGTTCAGTATAACACCAATGTCCTTTAATCTTGGTGGTGACAGTCCACTTAGCTCAAAACGACTCGTTACTTTGAGAACCACTCTCTGTCTTTCTAGGGTTAGGAAAAAACAGCAGTGGACAACAACTTGAGAGAGACCTATTGCTTTCAGATTCTGACGTGTGTGGAAAAACAGGTGCAGTGAAAATCTTGGCTATTGACTGTACCAAGTAGCCAGTAGTTTCTCAGACATACTCGTCCAGGCTCATAAATGTGTCCGACAGTATTCGGTTGTCTACCGTCTTGCTATGAAACATTGCATAGTGATGCAGTGGGAGCAGGTGAAGCCACAGGGTTTAACGGAGTGCACAGAGTGTGGTGTTTGGGGAAACAGCCACAGGGGAAGAGGACAGAACTTGTGTTAGTTTTCTAGGGCTGCTGGAACAAATTAGCACAACTGGGGGGCTAAACAAGCCCCCAAATTCTGGTTCTCACTTCTGGAAGTTCTTAGGTGGCTGAAGTCAAGCTGTTGGCAGAGCCACACTTTATCTCTGCAATGGAGTCTTTCCTCTTTGTGACTTCTGGGGACTGTCAGCTCTCCTTGATCTTCCTGGGCTGGTAGATGGATCTCTGTCTCTGGCTTCGTCACCACACAGTGTTGTGTGTGTGTCTAAATTCCCTCGTCTCATTAGGACTGCAGTCATTGAATTCGGGTTTACCTGACCCAGTATGACCTCATTTTAGCTTGACTGCATCTGNAAGAGGACAGAACTTGTGTTAGTTTTCTAGGGCTGCTGGAACAAATTAGCACAACTGGGGGGCTAAACAAGCCCCCAAATTCTGGTTCTCACTTCTGGAAGTTCTTAGGTGGCTGAAGTCAAGCTGTTGGCAGAGCCACACTTTATCTCTGCAATGGAGTCTTTCCTCTTTGTGACTTCTGGGGACTGTCAGCTCTCCTTGATCTTCCTGGGCTGGTAGATGGATCTCTGTCTCCGGCTTCATCACCACACAGTGTTGTGTGTGTGTCTAAATTCCCTCGTCTCATTAGGACTGCAGTCATTGAATTCAGGTTGACCTGAATCCAGTATGACCTCATTTTAGCTTGACTGCATCTGCAAAGATCCTGTTGCCCCAGGAGGTTACAGTTACGGGTACTGAGGATGAAGAGGTGAGCATGTTTATCTGAGGCATTCCGTGTAACCCACAACAGGGCTGAAAGGCACTAGGGAGTTAACTGTCACTGAGTTATTAAAGGGCACTACAGGTCTGAAGGTTGGGGATGGGTGTATGCAGGGATATTAAGGCTATGAGGCATATGTGTGTTGAGAGAATGAAAGGGTGGAGGAAAAATGGAGAAGAAGGGGATAATGGGTGATGAATTACTTGGCAAAAGGGAGTTCAAAGGCACGGGTGGGTAAAATGCAGACAAACCTTATTGCCCAAGAATGGTGAAAGAACATAGGGGTGGGGGGCGCCTGGGTGCCTCAGTCGTTAAGCATTTGCCTTCAGCTCAATGGCGTGATCCTGGCATCTGGGATCGAGCCCCCCCTCAGGCTCCTCACTTCTTCCCCGCCCACTCCCCTGTTTGTGTTCCCTCACTCGCTGGCTGTCTCTATCTCTCTCAAATAAATAAATAAAATCTTTAAAAAAAAAAAAAGAACATTGGTGTGGAAAGGGGATAGTTGCTTGTGAATGGAGGCCTGGGCGTGCTCAGTGTTCTGAGCAGAGATGAATGGTGGGGGAAAAAGTTGATACCTGGGGAATATAATGGACACAGGGTTTAACGTGGGTGGAGGGATGTTCACAGCTGGGAGTTGGGTGAGTATCAATAGGCTTAAGGGCCCATTCGAAAAAGGGAGCATGTGGTTGAGCATAATTGGTGTGGGGCCATGAGGAAACTAAGGAGTCCTGGTAAATGATGGCTGAGATACTGAGGGCAGTGGATATAGAAGACACAATAAATGGGCTGAAGTTATTAGAATGATGGGGTGCAGGGGAGATAAATGACCACGGAGGAGGAGGAGGAAAGAGTGGAAGATTCCAGGACAACAGATTTTGGACTAAGGGCTCTAGAATTAGGTGAAGAGGGTTTTACTGGTGTAAAAGTATAAAATGCAGAATATGAACGTGGAAGAGTGTGAGGAAGCCTAGAGGGGTCATTGGAGGTAGAGTGCTAGGGTTCATGAATATTGACAGGTTGTGGAGATTCAGGTCACCATGTGGCGTAGAGGCAGAGGGTGAGGATGGGTAGAGCTCTGGGTAATGGAGTTCCAGGAGGTCGCTCATTCATTCATTCTCACTAATTCCCTGATTTGCATTTGATTCACAATTCACTACTGTTTGTAATTTCAGTTCATGTGGCAATAACCAGACTTACATAAAATACTCAGCTTTTTGATGGAATACACAGGTAGAAGTGTGAGTCAACAATGAGAGTTGATGTTTTCTCTCTCTGGGGATGCTGTGGACAAGATGTGCCCATGGAGAGGGCACGTATCAACAGGGAGACGCGGATGGATGCCCTCAACACTCTCAGGAGTCCTTGAGGTAGATTCCCTGGGAGAGGCTACACAGACAGTGCAGTCCCTCCTGAGACCTTGATTTTGACCTTGTTGGACCCTAAAGAGAAAACTCAGCCAAGCCCACTGCTATTCAGACATATAAAGAATAGAGTTTTCTTTATTAGCTCCCACGTGTGTGAAATAGGTTGCGGTAGAGAGAGAAAACATCTACACATAGGCATAATTTGAACTGTAAAATAAAAATCAGACAATACAAACTTGGAAAATATTTAAATAAAATAAAAATCCCCCTTAGTTGTCCCCAGTAGTGATCCCTTGATCTTTAGACGTAACAGCTGCTCAGTTTCAGGTGTACCCTCCTCCTGCAATTTCAGAGTCGATGTGAAATTCCATTTGACATTGTCTAACACGCAGGCACTAAAATACTCTGGTGTTACTTCAGTGACCGTACATATTGTCACATACTTCACTGAATTGTTTTCCTAAACCAATGCTATATGATGGCAGTGTTTTCCTGTTAGTATAAATGGATTTACTGCATTCCCAAAACATCATTTCCCGTGGTAATTGTCAATATGACACCCTTGGAGAAACACCCCTTGATTATGCACATACGTAGTTAAATGCATCTGTCTCCAGCTAGGACTNCCGGCTAGGACCCACATCATGAAATGTCGATCTTTGATTTGTACACAGGTGACTTAACTGTGTGGTTCTGGGACATGAGATTGTTGCGCTGTCATGATTTTTTCTTTTTAAGAATGTTTATTTGAGAGCAGGATTAGTTGGGAGGGTCGTAGATGAAGGGGGAAGTGGACTTGCTGATGAGCTGGGAGCCAGAAGTGGGTCTCGAATCCAGGAGCACAACTCCTAACCTGAGCCTAAACAGAGGTCTACAAAGTGAGCCACCCCGGCACCCTGTGACTGTGTTCTTACAGTGATGGCACAATTGTTGACCGNAATTGTTGACCTAGCCTTGCAAATCAAACACCAAAACAAAACTAAGAAAGGTAATATCCTACCAACTGTGTTTCCACTGTTAAGGAAATTACAGGGAAGCCGTTAGACTCCCATGACTCTACTGTCTCTGTAGCATCTGCAAGCAGCCCACATGTTCGGTCAATGCACTGGAATGGAGGAAAAGGAATTCAACAGCTCCAGTCAACTAGGCCTTCCAGAAAGAAGGCAACTGCTTTAGGTGCGCCCCATCGCATACTGGCCTTGCTTTCCTTCCGTAGTGTGTCTGTGAACATCTCACTGCAACCCCCACACGTGGAGCATGCCTAACCGTTTGAGAAGACAATTCACTGGTCAATGTAGGTCTTAAAAATTTGAAGGTACGTCCGTTCATCTGTTACCACCACACAGGACCACGTTTCATCTCGAGCACTTTCTCCTGTGGCCTAAACATCACGCCCATGGCGTAGGAGGGTGGAAGACTCAACATTACAGGTTTCCCTGTCCCGCTCCACCCACTTTTCCACATGCGCAGAGCACACCACTGCAACTCTCTGCCGTGCGACCCCAGCCCTCACCCTTGGTGATGACCGCTCACCACGCATGGGCCGGAGTGTTACCATCCAGTGCTGCCTATGCGCGCAAAGGACTGTGACACACACAGCCCCTTTCAGGGCCACAGTCGGCCATCCTGTGCTCCTCCCTTCACCACCTCAGGTCTCCGGAGGACCGCTTCCAGTGGCGTCTCAACCAAGCCCTGACATCTGAGTTCCCAGTTCAGACAAGCTGGGGCCAGAGTCTGTGGACAGACCAGTCCTCCCACTGAGCGACATTTTTATCACACCCAGAGTTTTGGATGGCCTCTCCAGTTTCTGCCTTTCCTGGTACCCAAAGTTCGCATGTGCGCAGGAGGAGAACACAGGTGAGCCCTTCATGGTCCTGAGTCAGGCACCTGTTCCCATGCAGAGGACCCCGGAGCAGGTGGGGATCAGGGACTGGACGTCCACCATCACGCTGTGGAATATGAACTCACAAGGCACCCATCAGTCCCAGCTCTGCAGCAGACCTTCTGAGGTCCCCGGGTTCCTGTTCCAGACTTTGGGCAATAATATTGTGCGCACAGAGCTCAGCTACTCCAGGATTCCCACCGGGAGTAGTCCCTCTGGTAAAGGTGGCTGCCACAGGCTCAGACATATTTGTCTGTCCAGAGTCTGTGGAAAATG
>NC_048229.1:28266626-28292459 GCF_002007445.2 Ailuropoda melanoleuca
TTTCTAACCTCCTCCATATTTAATGACTACTTCATTATAGACTTTGTCACTTTGAAGACCATGAGGGTGAACCCCTAAAAGTCATAAGACCAGTAGGGTCAATTGATATAATCACTAAAAAAAGAAACAGAATTGCCTTTTATAGATCCCCGAATTATGCCTTTGTCCAAGCGTGTGTGTATATAAACTTTTCATATTTACCAGAGATCTTTAAAAGATTATGAAGTATGTCTCTTTTGCCCTCCGTGAACATACATTCAAGTTCATATATGCACAGTTTCACATGAATTTAAATATACTAAGTTTCTTCCGTGATGTCACGTTTCAAATGAATACCATCTCTGTAGGATGGATTGTGCAAAGTTTGTAAGCTGACCCACCATTTCCCTGCTGCCCTAAACTGAGTTTGCCCCCAGCCGCACCACAGCCTACTTCATTATTCTGTATGTCCATTGTTTTCTTCAGCTTCTTGAATGACCATCATATGTGCTTCCTTATTGATAAAATTGTCCTAATTCCCATGCCTACTTGACATCTGGAAATCTAAATTTGTCACATTGAAAGTTACACAGTCAAATATTTCTCTATAATTTACAGACTGTTTTAGCACGTTAACATTTCGTTAACGCATAGACTCTAATCTTTCCCCTGTAAACATTAATAAATTTGAAATCTACAAGTCCACAATACATGGCAATTCCCTTACATTCCCTTACATTGCTATTACAGTTTACTTTTAATTATTGGGGCAGGGCTCTGTCTGTCTGTCGTGGTCACTACTTGTCTGTAATGTGTTGAAGAATAGAGCTTAGGCTTGGCAGGAGATGAATGAATAAATATCTGAACGTTGTTAAAACCCAGAATTTACATCTCTCTCATTATACTGAGGGACTTGAGTTCCTATCCAGTCCCAGCAGAGCCCAGGTAGACTGGAGTCATGACTCATGAGAAGAAAGGGGCAGACAGTTGGGAAACAGGCAGCAAGAATAGTGCAGGGATGGTCACCGTCACCCAGCTGGGGTTATTCCCAAGAGCACTGCACACCTGGTAGATGGAGGGGAGCGTGTTGGAGGATACAAAAGTGCTCCGCATGATAAGAATGTTCTGGGTAACTGTGGTCTCCTGGGAGGATCTGGGGAAAACCCACTTTCTATGAATGTGTTGGACCCCTGCTGCTTTTGCCTGGGCAGCCTGAAAACCAGGGAGCTGCTGGCCCAGACCATCAGCCCCAAAGGTAAAACAACCAGGCAATAATAGCCATGCACTGGGATTTCTCCTTGAAATGTAGCAGAACAGTATCCAAAATCTTTCTTCTTTGTGATGTGTAAGCTGTTCGATTTGGCCTCACATGCTTAGGAAAAAGCAGATTTATCCGTGTATATAGCATCCAATAAGGGAGCATATAGGGCTCCATGTACTTGGGAGTTTGACTTTCAGTTCTGCCCACCTGCAGTTCCGGGACTGACCGTGTTCCCCTGAAGTGCACGCAGGGGGCAGCTGGTGCCACCAGACGGACCCCTGCCTGCTTCTTGAGCGTACAACACAAGTTTGCCTCCAAGATCGTTGAGACAGTTTTTCAACCCCAAACCTGCCATCGTCTGGGTGACTCCTTTATTTATTAATTTTTGAAGATTTCATTTATTTGACAGAGGGAGACAGCAAGAGAGGGAACACAAAGGGAGTGTGTGAGGGAGAAGCAGGCATCCCCCCCCCGAGCAGGGAGCCTGATGTGGCCCTTGATCCCCGGGCCCTGGGATCATAACTGAGCCGAATGCAACCTTCACGGCTGAGCCACCCAGGCACCCCAGGGTGACTCCTTTAGAAAGAAGCAGCAAGGAGTTGGCTGTGGTCCGGTGTTTGAGAATCAGTTCTGTGGACCTACCAGGTCCCAGTGGAGAGAAAAGGCAGGTACAATGGTAAAGAAGAGAGAAATTCCTCAGGATTTCAACTATACTAGAAATGTTACTCCTATTGTCAAGTGTCCAGAGGCTATTCTGCTGGTTTCCAGATGACAGCTTATGCACCTTTGTTGCCAGATTCCTGTTGGAAATATGAGGCAGGAGTTATAGGGAGCATGTCAGCTGAAAGCCAATAGTTTCCATTATTACTAGTTCCTACTTGAAATTACTAAAATATAGGTCCTTTTGTTAAAAGGCTTCTAATCCTTTATATAACCATTTGTGTGAATCACTGGTATGGACGCTGTACATGTGTTAATTTTTAAAATCTTAACAAGTCTTTAGTAAGGGTCCATACATAGTCTTTATTTTCAGAGGAAAACGGAGGCACAGAAGGGTTAGCGTGTACGTGAACATGCGGACACTGCTTAGGGGGCGGAGTGCTGGGTGGAGCAAAGATCTTCTTAGCTGTCCTACACTAATAAATTATGACACCTGGGCTTTCAGATAAATTAGATCTCTATTTAGTGTTGCTTCCTATACCCTGACATTTTAATTTAGATTGATAGATTTTTTTCAATAATTCTGGTTTTCACAGGTTTTTTTTCCTTTTATAAATATTCTACAGGCCAGTATTGAGTATGAAAAATGATTTGGGGTTCTTATTACGTGAGGTGAACTGCTGAGTGTGGAAAAAAAAAAGACTCTCCCTTGTGGCTAACCTGGTTTTAACGAAAACAGAATGACTCCCTTATCAGACAGGACATCTTTGCTTGTGTGCCAGTGCCAACGTGTGATATCAGGTGTCCCAGTGAATGACCAGTAATATCACGTTATGAAACCATTGACATGATACCCCAACTATGAAACTTCAGTCATGGACATAACAGTGTGTAGAAATGAATGTTTACTATTTCCAGATCACGTATTTCTCTATTCATGCCTGAGATTAATGAAACTATTGCCAATAAAATGAGAAGGGTGAAATCTTGTGCATGGTAGAAAGTTGTGGAGAAATTCATGTTGAGCTTAGGCTGGATACTAAAATATTTGTAAACCAGGGAAAATGTCACAACGTGCATTTGATCCTGACAGCTGCTCTCTAAAACACACGATGCAAAGGTTTTTTTAATACTCTACTTCCTCAGTTCAGCAGTCTCTCCATCATCATCGGATACCAGGTGTTCTAGGAGACACAGAATCAGTGTCTCCCTTACGTACATCATACCCCATAGGTAGAAAAAAACGTATCTGTGTTAGAAACTGTCCCTCAGAGACTGTTCTCGTGTAGGATTACGTGATTCCAAGAGACCCACCTGCTCATTATGACAAGCCAGGCACCCTGCAGTAATCCTGAGGTTACTCTAGAGAAATTCCAGCGAGAGCCATCAGGGACTGGTGTGGCCCCAGAAGCCTCACTTCTCTCTGCCAGCTCAGCTCAGGCCTCAGGAATTTTCCTCATTCCTGTGTCACTTTGAACTGGAGCACCGTCCATCCCAGAATTCCATCGACTCACACGATCACTTACCCAGACTGTTGACATGCCTCCTGCCCTTAGGGACTGTGTCCCTCCCACTGAAGCAGAAAATACACAAAGCTTTTCCGCTGCCAGGACGGTGGGTGGAGTGTGAAGGTTGTAACAGCTGTTGCATGTGTGGCAGGGAGGCAGCCAGACCCTGCCCTACGGATCTGTGACTCTATGACCTCACCTCCCTTCCAAACTGCAAATTAGTATTTTCCCTGGAGTGACAGTGACCGTGTAGCCTTGGGGACCTGGGAATCTTTATGGGGTGGAGGGAATCGCTGATACAACTAAAAACAATCACAACCTTCTGTTAGCATCTCTGAAGAGACCATGTGTGTGGAGTTTAGGAGAAGCCCCCCTTTTGCGTGATCCCTGGATGCAGATAGGATCTCATAGAGAGGAAGCTGGAATTTCTGAGCCCTGACAGGAGACGGCCTGACAAGGTAGCAATAGAGCTCATTGACTCAGTGGATTCTCTTTGCTGAGTTGTTATTCTGCCTGAAAATGCATTTTTTTAAACTAATTCATAGGCACAGAGATATACCATCTCATGATTCATGAGCAGAAATTCGGAATCTGACAACCTACTTGCTATGGATATTCACTGAGATACAAGTAAAAAAGAACTTGAAGCCACTAATGTGCATTAGAAATGATTAGATTCATTGCACAACTTGATTCCAATGAATGTGAAGGTTAGATAATCAGGAACTTTTGTGGGAAAATGTGATTGAGCAATATTGACCCCAATCCTACAGGAAGTCTAAATAAAACCACATCCAAAGATTTGTAAGTAAACCAAAGCACCATCATCCGATGGTTTCACAGGCAGATTCTCCCCTTTAAAAATGTCGGGGGTTCCTGGGGGGCTCAGTCATTTAAGTGTGTGTGCCTCTGGTCATGATCTCAGGGTCCTGGGATCGAGTCCCATATTGGGCTCCCTGCTCAGCGGGGAGTCTGCTTCTCCCTCTGCCACTCCCCCTGCTCATGCTTGGGCGCTCTCGCGCTCTCTCTCTCTCTCTGAAGTAAGTAAAATCAAAATAGGTCCAATAATTCAATTCTCCTCACTCGGTTCAAGATCATTGAATAACTACCACACTCCTCTACTCGTTGTTGAATCTCGTGTCATGGGCATGCATTACTTTCATAAGCAATGAAGGAATTTAAATTTGAGTATATACTAATCCTTGATATTTCTAAACAAGAATTCCAGAATTTGCTTCTGGCTCACGATCTAATTATTGTCCATTTCCAAGTGAGGGATTAGAGCTGTGATGGTGGAGAAACCACACAGACACACGTCACACACAATTGCAAACCCGTCATGTACGCATTTATACTTACACACGGCCATGTGCTCTCTACCAGCCCGATCATCCAAACATTTACCACAACCTCAACTTTAGTCCTTCACACAACATACACACACTCCTACGATCACAGTCACATTCACATGCCCACATACCACAACCACAGTGGTGTGTGTCATGATAACATGTTCACATGTGGAAGAATAGTAATGCTTCCAGAACTCAGGATGACTGAGAAATGGGACCTTTTGCACCTTTTATACTTTCCAAACCCTTAACATCCCACCAGGTAAGTGTGGTGACCTTTGCCTCTTCAGGATGAGGTGTGTGGCAGGAGAGCTGGAGTATTTGTGTAACAGTGTAAGTGTGAGAATGTGCAGAGTGAGAACAGAGACACAGAATGTACAGGGTAAGATGCAGGGGAGCATAGGGAGAGATGGGACACAGGGAGCCTGGGGATGTGGGGAGAGAGGGTTCAAGGGGAGAGTGCGGATAGTTAGGTTGACGGCCACAGATCTTAAAATCTATTGTGGGTTTAATGGTACAAGGGACAGTGTATGCAAAGAAGTTAAGGGATTGGGGGATGGTGGATACTGCGGGCTATGGAAAAAAATAGAGAGTCATGGTAGCAAAGGCGATAACCGGGAATAGTTCAATAGTATGAAAGACAACAGCAAACTTCATCTGTACAAGCCAAATTTTGCCACATAACCACATCATTTTCCTCTCTGTGTATGTTTTTGTGTTATCACGTGAGAATAATGTTGACCCTAAAACTAAAACAGCAAAAATGGGTTTATTTGGGAATGGCAGAGAATTGCAAATAGGGACAAGCAAGTGATGGCAAAGGAATAGCTTAGCGTGGAGAACAAAGCAGAGGAACACGCCTTCTAGTGGAAGATGTGGGGTTTGGAAGGGCTGCCTTAAGCAAAAGCCCGTTGGAGAAACTGGGTGTTTGAGGTGTAGTGGCTTCTCATTGGTGAGCTGGGGCGGTCTCTGGCTCGGCTGTTGCCAGGCAAGGAGGAGAGCTCTCTTCATCCTGCGGGGAAAGTCTAGTGGAAAGACTTCTTCCTACGGGGGTCCGCGATCGCAGCGGTAGGGACTGGGAGCGCCCCCTTCTGGCCTCCCAACGCCATTGCAGTGAGGCTTCCGTTAACTCCTCTTCAGAGTAACTTGCTGGTATCCTGACATGCTGTCCCTTTCAGTATCAGAATATTTACTCCCTAAGAAGATCATTGTCCCGCATAACCACAGTACACTTGCCACACTTTGTGCACTACCGCTTTTTTTTTTTTAGATTTATTTATCAGCAGTAAGCGAGCACACACAAGGAGGGGGAGTCCCAGACAGAGGGAGAAGCAGGCTCCCTGTTGAGCAGGGGGCCCAATGTGGGGCTCAGTCTCAGGACCCTGAGATCATGACCTGGCCGAAGGCAGACACTTACCCAGCTGAGCCACCCAAGTGTCCCACCGCTGTTACATTACATGCACCTCGCAGGGAGTCCGTATACACGTTTCCTCCAGTGATGCAATCATGCCGTGTTTTTATCTCCAGGATTCAGTCATGTTTCAAGGATTGCGTGAGTCATCTTGACTCTTTTGGCTCTAGTTTCTTTCCCTTGGAACAGTGGTCTCCGTTTTTTTTTTTTTTCCATCTTGTAGGACATGATTTTGTGGAATGCTCATCAAGTTTCTCAGGACGTCCTGGAGTGTGAATTTCTCTTCTCTTCAGAATCCTGTCCCAAGAATGAGTCACACTGAGACACACGATCGTATAAGCCGCTTAGGCTATCACAGCACAGATGGGTGTTACAGGTACTTTCCATTTTTGGTGATGTTTGGTTTTCATAGAGACAGCCTGTCTGTGTCTGTAGGGCTTAACAGAAAACTGTCAGATCAGGTTTGCTCTAGCAAAACTCTGAGACGAGGCGGTGGCCCCGCCCTGGCCCCTCGCCCACTCCCTCCCACTGCTCTGTGTTTCTGGAACAGCTCAGAGAACACGAGAGCTCAGGGCGGCCGCCCGTCCTGCCGGTCCAGGGCTGGTACTATCTCCTGACACCTGCACTCAGAGAGCTCTTAAATTTGGTGAGCCAATTTCTGTCTTTCTGGTTAAAACATGGCCTTCAAGAGTAGCTTGCAGCATCCCACCTTCTATTTCTGGGGAGTGTATTGATCGTCCTTCATGGTGAAGACAAACAAAATATATGGGCACAAGTGAATAATCTACCCAAATCTGTCAACAGCTCTATTCTCTCTTTTTCTCTTTTGAGACAGAAAGGCCCTTCTCCATCCTTCTCTTCTCACTTAGTTGTGCTCTCGTGCAGGACTCTTCTAGGATCAGTAAGGTAAGGAAAGAGACACAGAGAGTCCGTGTTCCTAGAATTACCAGGCCCAGCACCTGTAAGCCCCTGGGAAAGATGTCACCACCTCCCAGGGTATTTCCAGGATTGCCTCACAGAATGCGAGGTTCCTAGCACAGTGTCGCACACTGCATGCTCCTACCGCGCTTGTGAGTACATGTAGGTGTTCTAGAAACACTTCTCTACTTCTCTGAAGTACAGCTGACACACGACGTGACATTAGTTTCAGGTGTTCCACACAGTGATTGTGCAAGTCTGTCTGTGAGCCTACACTCAGCATAAGTGTAACTATTATCTGTCATCCTACAACACTATGAAAATATCCTCGCCTCAGTTCCCTGTGCCATACTTTCGTCTTCATGCCTTTTTCATTCTGTCCCCTGCACTCTGAAGACTCTACGTCCTACTCCCTTCATCCATTTTGCAATCCACCCACTCTTCTCCATTCTGGCCACCAGTTGGTGTCTAGAGACATTTATCTCATAAATGAGTGAATGGATGTTGTTTCCCAAATACAGCCTTGTTCAAATACTGCTCTTGTCTCTAGTCCCCTCTCATGTTACAGAGAGACAGCTGCAAACATGAGCTCTCAGGGAAGTCTATACTGGCAACAAATACTATTCGTATTGCGATATGCACGTGGGCGGAAGAGGCTCTAGTTTTCTCTGCCTCCTTTCACTAGATCACAGCAACCAGAAGTGGGATTCAAGGGTCCAGTGTCAAACCATCTGAGGATGGGGACAAGTTCCTTAGATCTACTCCCGCAGTAAATTTATGTATGCACTGTGGTATTATTACATATAGCCACCATGCTGCATATTAGATCTCCAGAACTTATGGAAGTTCGTACCCTTGACAGACATTCCCCATTTCGCCCCATCTCCCAGCCCTCACTGTGCATGTGCACACACGCACACACACACACGACATCTATGTGCAGTGATGGATATGATAATTAGCTTGATGCGGTACACATATCATCGCGTACATGTGTACAAAAAATCATTTGTATAGCTTACAGATGTACAATTTTTCTGGTCAATCATAGTTCAGTAGAGCTGAAAATAAATAGAATTAGTTTCAAAGTTGCAACAGGATAAAATATAAGTTCATGGGCCCCACCCTGGACCAGCTGAATCAGAATTTTTTTTTTTTGGTTAAATATTTATTTGAGAGAGAGAGAGTGCGCAAAAAAGAGAATACACATAAATGGGGGTGGGGGGAGAAGGGAGGCAGAGGGAGGGAGAGAAGCAGACTCCCTGCTCAGCCTGGAGCCAATGCTCATGAACTTGAGATCATGACCTGAGCTGAAATCAAGAGCCTGATGCTCAAACAGCTGAGCCACTGAGGTGCCCCTGAATCATAATTTCTAAGTGTGGAGCCTTATAATTTGTTTTATCAAACTCTTCAAGTGACTAGCATGCGTGTTACAGGTTGAGAAGCAATATATAATATTAATACTATAAATGCATGCTTTTAAGTCCAGTTTCTCTGGGGATCACATGGGTAGTTTTAAAAATTACCCTCATCTGTGACGGTCTGTAAATAGCTCTGTCCTGGCATCTGCAGTGAAGCCCAATTTCTAAGTTGTTTTAATG
Organism: Ailuropoda melanoleuca; assembly: GCF_002007445.2. Lineage (NCBI taxonomy): Eukaryota > Metazoa > Chordata > Mammalia > Carnivora > Ursidae > Ailuropoda > Ailuropoda melanoleuca. The sequence continues at coordinate 28,275,317 of NC_048229.1, forward strand.
AAATGTCCCAGGGGGACACCTGGGTGCCTCAGTCAGTCGAGCATCAGCCTTTGGCTGTGGTCACTATCCCAAGGTCCTGGGATCAAGCCCCACATCGGGCTCCCTGATCAGTGGGGAGTCTGCTTCTCCCTCTCCCTCTGCTCCTCCCCTCCCTACTCATGTTCTCTCTTGCGCGTGCTCTCTCTCTCTCAAATAAATACAAAGATAGACAGATGATAGATAGATAGATAAAATGTCCCAGGTAACTCCAGTATGAAGAAAGGGTTGAGCACCAGGGCTCCCAGTTACATTTCAGAAAGCAGAGAACTTGCTCTGGTCATGAGGTTAAGGATCTCTATGGTGTACGTTTGGGGAGGAACCTCAATCTAGCCACATCCTCATTGCCGCAGCAGAATTTGGGGGCACTTGTAGGAGAGCAGGGCACCTGAAGACACAGAGAAATTTGCATTTTGGCCTCCAGGTGGAAGCTGGTTGTCCCTGCATCTCTCCTGTGGCAAGGAAAGAGAGGGTGGCCCTTTGTCATCAAGGTGCTTCTGCTTGTGGGTGCGGCGGTGGCATGGGAAGGGGTAGCATGGGAACTGCAGTATGTGGACATCTTAAACGTGTACTCTGAAATACAAGTGTGCTTCTGCAAGGGAATTTCATCTGGGAAAGAAGCCCAGAGAGGTAGGGAGAGGAGAGGAAATGACTGGTGTTTGGTGGTGGAATGAATGTCTCAGGGCCGTGGTTGGGTCCTGTCTTCATACAACAGCATCTCTTCACAATGTGAACACCTTTACTTCTCTTGCTCTGAGGTGTCCTGCCTAGTGGGCTTCTTCTCATTGACTGGTTTCCTTATTTTCCTTGTTCTGCTGAAGGCTGGCTCTCTGAGTATTTCTCCCCCATATCACAGAATCTCCTGTCAGTTCTCACTTCTTTCTCCTCTGGCTTTTTATGTGCCGTGAACAATTCTCACCATGAAGTAATGACCTAAAGCTTTTGAGGGTTGTGTTGGGGGTTGATCAGCTTTGATGCCCAAGATTCCTTTTGGAGTTGGCGGTCAGGTTCTGGATAGCAAGGAACCTGTAGTGTTAGTGGGCATTGGATAGTTGGGCTGCTCTGTGTAGACCGGGATTAAAGGAACTGCACATGTAATCCCGATGGGGTCAATGACCTCAATAAAGTGCAAAGTCCTGAAAAATGCAGAGTACTAGGGGAATTCACTCTGCCAGAATGTAAAAAGCTTTTTAGAGGAGGAAAAGAGCATTACTGAATACCAAACAGAGGTGTTAGAGGGAATAGACTAAATCATTCTGTAACCTGAAATCAGTTATTATCAACGGTGCCCTTAAATCATATAACAAACTTAAGTTATTAAACTATTAATTTTCAGGGGCACCTGGATGGCTCAGATGGTTAAGCGTTTGCCTTTAGCTCAGGTCATGATCTCCAGGTCCTGGGATTGAGCCCTGCACTGGGCTCACAGTGCAGCAGGGAGTCTTTTTCTCCCTCTCTCTCCGCTTCTCCCCCTGCTCATCCTCTTTCTCTCTCTGTATCTTTCAGTCTCAAATGAATAAATAAAATGTTTTTAAAAAATTAATTTTTTAAAAATAGAGTCAACCTAGATATGCAAAAATTAGAGGTCTGTGAAACAATCCTTGCCTCATCCATTTAACTCAAAGCTAGTTATATACCGAGTAACTGTTTGGTTCCCGGGTGACTCAGTTAAACGTGACTCTTGATTTCAGCTCAGAGCATGATCTCAGGATGGTGAGATTGAGATCCGCGTCTGGCTCTGCACTGAGTGTGAAACCTGCCTGAGATTCTCTCTCTCCCACTCTCTGTGTTCCTCCCTCAGCCCCTTTTGCACTCTCGAAGGAAGGAAGGAAGGAAGGAAGGAAGGAAGGAAGGAAGGAAAAATAAAGAAGAAAAACATGCTTACAATTCAACTGAAAAAGTAGAAAAGCAGTTTGTGTTTTTGATCAGTTTCAAGAGTGGTTCCAACATTTGTTACCCATGTAACATTTCTTTTTTTGGGAAATAGCTTAAAGACTTCTGAATGATAAATACATTATATTCTTCACTTTTATATACCCAGTATAAATCCCTCTCTTTTAGAAACATCCATTCATATTTGTCCCTGGCTGTATAACTTTAATCTCTTATAAATACACGTATTGATACTGAGTTGAAAGTTTGTATGTCAGGGTGCCTGGGTGGCTCAGTTGGTTAAGAGTCTCCCTTTGGCTCAGGTTATGGTCCCAGTGTCCTGGGATCGAGCCCTGCATCGGGCTCCCTGCTCAGCGGGGAGTTGGCTTCCCTCTCTTCTTCTGCTGCTCCCCCTGTTTGTGGGCTTGCTCTCTCTGTCAATTAAATACATAAAATCAGATATTAAGAAGTTTGCATGTCATTTATGTACATATTGTGTTTTATATAATGTTATGCAGCTGCTCTCAACATTTATGTGCTGTATTGTGGAGATGTTTTATCAGTAGTAAAAATAGAATTAGTACATAAAATATTCATGTAATCATTTGCTTATTGGTCACATATACATTTTTTAAGGTTTCTTTCATATAAAGAATGTTAACATTTGTTTCAAACAGCTGTGTGTGTGTTGATTTCTATGGGTTATAGGATGCGAACTGTAATCACTGGTTTAAAGGTGTATGCAGGTAATATTTTGATAGATGCTCTAAGGCATCCTTGAATTGATGCAGTCTTTGATATTTATCACAATACTGAGTCTATTTAGGAATTATTAAGTCGTTATTGTTTTCTTAAAAACAGCTTTATTGAAGGGGGACCTGGGTGGCTCAGTTGGTTAAGCATCTTCCTTGGGCTCAGGTCATGGTCCCAGGGGTCTGCTTCTCAATCTCCCATAGCCCCTCCCCTACCCCCCTACACCCGCCTCGTGCTGTCATGCTCTCTCTCTTTTTTTCTTTCTCAAATAAATAAATAAATAAATAAATAAATAAAATATTTTAAAAAACAGCTTTGGGGCACCTGGGTGTCTCAGTTGGTTATGTGTCTGCACAGTATTGTTAACTATAGTCATCATACTCTGTATACCCCACTTTCTGTATTGACTCATCTTACAGTTGACACTTAGGTTGTACCCATGTCTTGGTATTGTAGATGCAATGATCATGGGGGTGTCCAGAGATCTCTTAAAGAAAGGATTCCCTTTTCTTTGGATATATACCCAGAAGTAGGATTGCCTGATGATAGGATAGTTGTGTTTTAATTTTTTTGAGGGAGCTTCATACTGTTTTTGACAGTGGCTGCACCAATTTCCATTCCCCACCAACTGTTCACAAGGGTTCTGTTTTCTCTACATCCTTGCCAACACTTGGTTTCTTTTGTCTTTTTGATGATAGCAATCTAACAGGGAGAGTGTTTAGGGTTCTCTCTATATGATATCATGCCATCTGCAAATAGAGACCACATTACTTCTTCCTTTCCAATATGTCTACTTTTAATTTCTTTTTTGTACCTAATTATTCTAGCTAAAACTTCCAGGAGTAATTTGACTGAAAGGGGGAAGAGTGGGCATCCCTGTTTTGTTCCTGATCTTAGATGGAATGACTTTCAGCGTTTCACCATTGAGTATTATGTTTGCTGTGGCCTTGTGATACATGGCCTTTATTATATCGAGCTACCTTCTCCCTATACCCAGTTTGTTCAGAGTTTTTATCTTGAATAGATGACTATTGTCAGAGGCTTTCCTGCATCTGTTGAGGTGATACGATTTTCATCCTTCATATTGTTAATGAGGGGTATCACATTGGTTGCTTTATGGATAGTGAGCCATCCCTACATCCCTGAAATAAATCCCACTTGATCATGGTGCATGCTCCTTTTAATGCCCTGTTGAATTTGACATGCTAATATTTTGTTAAGTATTTTTTTTGCAGCTATGTTCATCAGCGATGTAATTTTATTTTCGTATAGTATCCTTGTCTTGTTTTGGTATCAGGGTAATGCTGGCCATGAAAATGAGTTTGGAAATGTTCTGTCCTCTGTGATATTCTGGAAAGAGTTGGAAAAGAGTTGGTATTTTCTCAACGTTTGGTTGAATTCACCAGTGAGCCATATAGGCCTCCGGGCTTTCATTTGATGAGGGGTTTTTGATTACTTTTTCAACATCCTTGCTCGTAAGTGGTCCGTTTTTATTTTATTTTTTTGTTCTTCATGCTTCAGTCTCGGTAGTTGTAGGTTTTTAGGAATTTATTTCTTATAGATTCTCCAGTTTGTTGACATAATTGTCCATAGTGGTCTCTCTTGATCATTTAAATTTGTGTGCTACCAGTTGTAATGTCTCCTCTTCCATTTCACATTTTATTTACCTTCTCTCTCCTTCCCCTTCCCCCTCTGGTTAGTCTAGCTAAAGTTATATCAACTAAGTTCTTCTTTTCAAAAAAAAAAAAAAAAGATTTTCTTTTCACCAAACTTTTCTGTTGTCTTTTTAAAAATTTTAAAAATTATGTTAGTCACGATACAGTACATCCTTAGTTTTTTATGTAGCTCCATGATTCATTGTTTGCATATAACACCCAGTGCTCCATGCAATACATGGCCTCCGTAATACCCATCACTGGCCTATCCCAAGCCCCCACCCCTCTCCCTTCTGAAGCCCTCAGTTTGTTTCCCAGAGTCCATAGTCTCTCGTGGTTCATTCCCCTTCTGTTTAGCCCCCCTTCATTCTTCCCTTCCTTCTACCGATCTCCGTATTTCTTATGTTCCATTAATGAGTGAAACCTTATGATAATTGTCTTTCTCTGCTTGATTTATTTCACTTAGCGTAATCTCCTCCAGTCCCGTCCATGTTGCTGCAAATGTTGGTTAATCGTTCTTTCTGATGGCTGAGTAATATTCCATTGTATATATGGACCACATGTTCTTTATCCATTCGTCTGTTGAAGGGTATCTCGGCTTCTTCCACAATTTAGCTACAGGAGACATTGCTGCTATGAACATTGGGGTGCATATGTCCCTTCTCTTCACTATGTCCGTATCTTTGGGGTAAATACACAGTAGTGCAATTGCTGGGTAATAGGGTAGCTCTATTTTTAACTTTTTGAGGGACCTCCACACTGTTTTCCAAGGTGGCTGTATCAACTTGCATTCCCACCAACAGTGTAAGAGGGTTCCCCTTTCTCCACATCCTCTCCAACATTTGTTTTTTCTTGACTTCTCCATTTTTGCCATTCTAACTGGTGTAAGGTGGTATCTCAATGTGGTTTTGATTTGAATTTCCCTGATGGCTAATGGTGTCGAACATTTTTTCATGTGTCTGTTAGCCATTTGTATGTCTTCATTGGGAAAGTATCTGTTCATATCTTCTGCCCATTTTTTTATTTATTTGTTTCTCGTGTATTGAGTTTGAGAAGTTCCTTATGGATCTTGGATACCAGTCTTTGATCTGTAGTGTCATTTGCAAATATCTTCTCCTGTTCTGTGGGCTGCCTCTTAGTTTTTTTGACTGTTTCCGTTGCTGTGTGGAAGCTTTTTATCTTGATGAAGTCCCACAAGTTCATTTTTCTTTTGTTTCTCTTGCTTTTGGAGATGTGTCATGAGAGAAGTTACTGTGACTGATGTAAAAGAGGTTACAGCCTATGTTCTCCTCTATGATTTTGGTGGATTCCTGTCTCATATCAAGGTCTTTCATCCATTTGGAGTTTATATTTGTGTAAGGTGTGAGAGAGTGGTCACGTTTCATTCTTTTGCTTATAGCTGTCCAATTTTCCCAGCACTATTTATTGAAGAGACTGTCCTTTTTCCACTGGATGTTTTTTCCTGCTTTGTGAAGATTAGTTGCCCATAGAACCAAGGGTCCATTTCTGGAGTCTCTATTCTGTTCCATTGATCTATGTGTCTGTTTTTGTGCCAGTACCATGCCATCTTTGTGATCACAGCTTTGTAGTATAGCTTGAAATCAGGCAATATGATGCCGCCAGCTTTGTTTTTCCTTCTCAACATTTCCATGGCTATTCGGGGTCTGTTCTGGTTCCACACAAATTTAAAGGCTGTTTGTTCCAGCTCTTTGAAAAATGTCAGTGGTAGTTTGTTCAGGGTGGCATTGAAAGTGTAGATTGCTCTGGGTAGCATAGACAGTTTAACTGTTTATTCTTCCAATCCATGAGCATGGAATATTCTTCTATCTTTGTGTGTCGTCTTCACTGTCTTTCAAGAGTGATTTGTAGTTTCTGGAATATGGATCCTTTACGTCTCTGGTTAAGTTAATTCCGAGATAACGTATAATTTTTGGTGCTATTGTAAATGGAATGCATTCCCTAATTTCTCTTTCTTCAGTCTCATTGTTCTGTTTAGAAATGCAACTGATTGCTGAGCATTGATTTTGTATCCTGCTACATTACTGAATTGCTTTATAAGTTCTAGTAATTTGGGCATGGAGTCTTTTGGGTTTTCTATATAGAGTGTCATGGCATCTGTGAAGAGAGACAGTTTGACTTCTTCTTTGCCAATTTGAATACCTTTTATCCCTTTTTGTTGTCTGATTGCTGTTGCAAGGACTTCTAGTACTATGTTGAATAATAATGGTGAGAGTGGGCATCCTTGTCGTGTTCCTGATCTTAAGGGAAAGCGTTTCAGCTTTTCTTCATCGAGACTGATATTGGCTATAGGCTTTTCATAGGTGGTTTTTATGAAATTGAGGAATGTACCCTCTATCCCTATACTCTGAAGGGTTTTAATCAGGACAGGATGCTGCATCATTTGAAAGGATCACATGGTTCTTGACTCTTTCTTGTTCATGTGATCTATCACACTGATCGATTTGCGAATGTTGAACCACCCGTGCATCCCAGGGATGAATCCCACTTGGTCGTGATGTATAAATCTTTTAATGTACTGTTGTATCCTATTAGTTAGGATCTTGTTGAGAATTTTTGCGTCCATATTCATCAGGGGTATCAGTCTGTAATTCTCCTTTTTGATGGGGTCTTTGCCTGGTTTGCTAATCAAGGTAATACTGGCCTCATAGAATGAGTTTGGTAGTTTTCCTTCTATTTCTATTTTTTGAAACAGCTTCAGGAGAATAGGGTATTATTTCTTCTTTGAATGTTTGGTAGAATTCCCTGGAGAATCCGTCAGGCCCTGGACTCTTATTTTTGGGGAGGTTTTTGATCACTGCTTCAATCTCTTCATAATTAATCGGTCTGTTTAAATAATCAATTTCTTCCTGTTTCAGTCTTGGTAATTTATAGGTTTCCAGGAAGGCATCCATTTCTTCCAGGTTGTTTAATTTATTCTCATAAAGCTGTTGATAAAAGTTTCTAATGATCCTTCCTATTTCATTGGTGTTGGTTGTGATCTCTCCCCTTTCATTCATAATTTTATTAATTTGGGTCCTTTCTCCATTCTTTTGAATAAGTCCGGCCAGTGGCTTATCGATCTTATTTATTCTTTCAAAGAACCAGCTTCTAGTTCTGTTGATCTACCCTACTGTGCTCCTGGGTTCTAATTCATTGATCTCTGCTCTAATCTTGATCACCTGCCTTCTCGTATGTGGGTTAGGCCTGTTCTTCTGTTCCAGCTTCAGCTTCTTGAGGTGAGAATATAAAAACTGCATTTTAGATTTTTCTATTCTCTTGAGTGAGGCTTGGTGGTCTCCAAAAATTGTTTAAACTGATTTTTAGTTTCCTGGTTTTCCCAGTCATTCTTGATCAGGATGGTTCTTAGCTTCCAAGTGTTTGAGTTTCTTCCAGATTTTTCCTTGTGATTGAGTTCCAATTTCAAAGCATTGTGGTCTGAGAATGTGCAGGGAATACTCTCAGTCTTTTGGTATCAGTTGAGACCTGTTTTGTGACCAAGTATATGGTCTATTCTGGAGAAAGTTCCATGTGCATTTGAAAAGAATGAGTATTCTGTTGTTCTGGGGTGTAGTGTTCTGTATATATCTATGAGGTCCATCTGGTCTAGTATGTCATTCAAAGCTTTTGTTTCTTTGTTGATTTTCTGCTTAGGTGATGTGTCTATTGCTGAGAGTGGAGTGTTGAGGTCCCCTACTATTAACGTATTTTTATCTATATGTCTCTTTATTCTTGTTACGAGTTGGCTTGTGTATCTTGATGCTCTCCTGTTGGGATAGATATTTATAATTGTCATATCCACCTCTTAAGTACATCCTTTAAGAATAGTCTAATGTCCTTCTGTATCTCTAACAACAGTCTTTAGTTTAAAATCTAATGTGTCTGATATGAGAATTGCTACCCCAGCTTTATTTTGAGGTCCATTGGAGTGAAAAATGGTTTTCCATCCCTTCACTTTCAGTCTGGATTTATCTTTAGGTTGAAAATGAGTCTTTTGTAGACAGCAAATGGATGGGTCGTGTCTTTTTATCCAATCTGCAACCCTGTGGCATTTTATGGGAGCATTTAGGCCATTCACATTGAGAGTGATTATTGAGCGAGATGATTTTAATGATGTCATGTTGCCTATGAAGTCTTTGTTTTTATAGATTGTAAGTTTCCGTTCTGTATCACTCTTGGGGCCTTTTTACTTTTATAGAACCAGGTCTCTGTAGAGAGATCTGATGTTATTCTGATATTCCTACCTCTGTAGGTTAGGATTTTCTTCCCCCTGGCTGCTTTCAATACTGTATCCTTGGATCTAACGTTTGAGAATTGCACTATGATGTGATGTGATGTAGGTTTGCTGTGATTGACCTTGGGAGGGGTCCTCTCTGCCTATTGGACACGAATGCTTGTTTCCTTTGCCAGATTAGGGAAGTTTTCAGCTGCAGTTTGTTCATCTGTCCCCTCGGGGATGCCAATGATTCTGATGTTGGAATGTTTCATTGAGTCAGTAATCTCCTGTAGTCTACATTCTTGAGTGTGTATTTTTTTGAGCCAAGTTTCTGTTTTCACTTTCTCTTCTACCATCCCATCCTCCAATTCACTGATTGGTTCTTCTGCCTCATTTACCCTGGCCATCAGAGCATCTAGTTTAGACTGCATTTGATTCATAGTATTTTTCATTTCTGCCAGATTTGTTCTCATTTCTGCCCTTAGAGAGCCTATATTCTCATTAATATTTTTGTTAATATTTTTTCCAAATCTATACATCATCTCGACCATTGTTACTCTGAACTCCATTTCTAACAATTCGGTCATATCCATATCCATCAGTTCTGTGGCAGAGGCCACAGACTCATTATCTTTTCCTTGCTGGGGGGGATTTCTCCTCATTGTTCTGATAAGGAGAGGTTGCGGGGGTGCCCAGAGCCCCAATTATTGACCAGGACCCAGGAAGTGTGCACTTGTTTTATAGGGACCTTAGGGATGTGGGCTTCATGATTTTTCAGCCTGCCTTCTGGGGGAGGGGCCTGCCATGCTGATACACAGGCAAACTTGTTTGGGTAGAGTCTCCCTGTCCCCTGGGAGGGGGGATGGAGATTGGCACAATGTGAGCTGGTATTTCCAGGGTTTTGTTCTCTGGTGGTTTTCTGTGACCCTTCTGAGAGGCAGAGCAGCAGTGGCCATATCCTAGCCTCTGTCTCAGAACAGAGAGATCACATTCCACTCTCACTGAGCTCTCCTGGCCACATTAACTCTGTTTCTGTCTTTGCTGCTAAAAACCCTGCAGTGTCCCGGGTTTTGCGCCACACAGTCGCTCTCCCAGCCCTCACTTCCAGGGCCAGCACGTCTCTGTCCTTTGTGTTTCTAATACCACCAGCCGCCAGCCGCCCTGGTTCCTGCGCATGCTCCCGAGCTCCGGTTCAGTGTGGTTCATGCGCATGCACTCTCCAGAGTGCCGGTTTTTAGTCAGGTCATGCACACTCCCAAGCTCCCGGTTTTAGTCTGGTTGCTGTGAGCACTCCGGAGCACTGGTTTTCAGTCTGGTTGCACGTGTTCCCAGGCTCATGGTCTCTGTGTGCTTTCCTGAGGGTGCCGGTCCGCAAGTCCGCTGGCTCCCCAGTGCAGGTGGCTACCGCTTCCCGGCGCCTGAACGTGGTGGCTCCCTCCCTCTCCCATTTATCTTCTAATATCTGTGCGAGGATTCATGGCTCCCACTTTGGACCTCAATACTCAGCACTGGAGATGTTCGTTTGTAGAGATTCAGATGTATCTTCCTGCATCTCAGGCTGATTCCGGGGGTGTTCAGGATGGCCTGGTATGTATCGACTCAGGACCAGCTGTGAAAGGGGTCCCCTACTCCTCCACCATCTTTTCTCCTCCTTGCAGAAAGTGGTCACTTTTCTGTTCATAGAGTTTCTGCTACTCTTTTCTTCATTCTCCAGTTGTGCTCATAGGTATTCATAATGGTTTGGTAGCTCTGTAGCTGAATTCCAGGAACCAGACGAACGTTAGGTCTCCTGCTCCCCCGCCATCTTGGAACCGCCCCTTGACATTGATATTTTTTTCTTGTCTAATTTTGGTGGCTAGCACTTCAAGTACTATGTTGAATGAAAATGGTGGGAATCTTATTCCTGACCTTAGGGGAAAAGCTTGCAGTTTTCCCCCACTGAGTATAATGTTCACTGCAGGGTTTTTCATATATGGCCTTAATTATGTTCCCTCTAAACTTACTTTATTGAGGTCTTTTATCATGAATGGATGTTTTACTTTCTCAGGTGCTTTTTCTGTGTCTATTGAAATGATCATATGATTTTTATCCTTTCTCTTATCGATGCAACGTATCACATTGTTTGATTTGAGTATTGAGCCACCCTTGTGACCCAGGATTATATCCGCCTTGATCATGGTACATGGTTTTTTAATGTATTGTTGGATTCAGTTTGCTACTATTTTATTGAGGATTTTCACATCTATGCTCATCAGGGATGTTGGCCTATAGTTCTCTTTCTCTGTGGTGTTTTGGTTTTGGTATTAGGCTAGTGCTGGCCTTATAGAGAATTGGGAACTTTTCCTTCCGTTTCTATTATTTAGAATAGTCTGAGAATAGATATTAACTCTTCTTTTTGTGTTTGGTAGAATTCATCCATGAAGCCATCTAGTCTTGGACTTTTGTTATTTGAGAGGTTTTTTTGTTTGTTTGTTTGTTTTATTACTGATTCCTTCTCCATTCTGATAATTGGTCCATAAATTTTGTGTCTTCATGCTTCAGTTTTAGTAGGTTATACGTTTCTATGAATGTATTGATTTCTTCTAGGCTGTCTAATTTGTTGGCATATAGTTTTTCATAATATTCAGGAACCTGTAGCGTTGGTTGCTATCTCTCTTATTTGTGATTTTGATTCCTCTCGATCTCTCTCTGATGAGTCTGTCTAGAGGTTTATCAATTTTGTTCTCTTCAAGGAACCAGCACCTGGTTTCATTGATCTGATTTTTTTTTTTTAGTTTCTTTATTATTTACTTCTGCTCTAATCTTTATTATTTCCTTTCTTCTGCTTTTGGGTTTTGTTTTTCTTTTTCTGGCTCCTATAGGTACAAAGTTAGGTTGTCTATTTGACATACTTCTTGCTTGTTGAGGTTGGCCCATATTACTCTAAACTTCCTCTTAGAACCCTTTTTGCTGCATCCCTAAGATTTGGAACCATTTTGTTTTCAATGTAATTTGTTTCCATGTACTTGTTTATTTCTTCTTTGATTTCTTGGTTGACTCATTCATTGTTTAGTAGCATGCTATTTTAGCTCCGTGTTTTTGTGGTGTTCCTAGGTTTTTTCCTTATTCTTGACTTTGAGTTTCATAGCATTGAGGTTAGCAAAGATGCATGGTATGACTTCAGTCTTTTCTAATTTGTTGAGGCTTTTTTTGTGGCCTAATATGTCATCTATTCTGGAGAATATCCTGTATGTACTTGAAGAGATTTTGTATTCTGCTGTTTTAGGATGGAATATTCTGAATATATCTGCTAAATCCATCTAGTCCAGTGTGTCATTCAAAGCCACTGTTTCGTTGTTGATTTTCTGTTTGGATGATCTGTCCGTTGATGTTAGTGAGGCATGCAAGTCCTCTCCTATTATTGTATTACTACTGATTAGCCCTTTTATGTTTCTTATTAACTGTTTTATGTATGTGGGCACACCCATGCTGGGTCCATGAGTATTTACAATTGTTATATCATTTTGTTGGATTGTCCCCTTTATTATTACATAGTGTCCTTCTTTGTCACTTTTTAGAGACATTGTTTTAACGTCTAGTTTGTCCAATATAAGGATTGCTACTCCAGCTTTCTTTTGACATCCATTTGCATGAAAAATATTTCTCCATCCCTTCACTTTCAATCAGCAGGTGTCTTTAGGTCTGAAATGAATCTGTTGTAAACAGCATGTAGATGGGCCTTTTTTTAAAAAAAAAATGCACTGTCACAGTATGTCTTTTGATTGGAGCGTTGCCTGCATTTACATTCAAAGTAATTATTGATAGAGATGTTTTTAGTGCAATATTGTTAGTTGTTTTGTAGTTTTTCTCTAATCTTCTCTGTCTCTTTCATGGTTTGCTGGTTTTCTTTAGTGCTATACTTGGATTCCTTACTCTCTTTTTTGCATATCTGTGACTTTTTTGATTTGTGGTTACCATTCAGTTTATATATAATATCTTCTGCCATCTATATTAGCTAGATAGCAGTGTATATTAAGCTAAAACATCTTAATATAACAATCTATTTTAAGCTGATAACAACTTTGAATGCGTACTAAAACTTTGCATTCTGTTCCCCCTACGTTTTGTTTTTGATGTCACAATTTACATCTTTTTACCTTGTATATCAATTTACAAATCAGTATAGTTCTAATTACAGAAACACATTTGTCTTTTACCTTTTATGCTAGAGTTTAAGTGATTTACCTACCAACATATTAGAGTCTTCTGAATTTAGCTATGTATTTACCTTTATCAGTGAGATTTATACTTTTGTAAGTTTTACTGTACTAATATTCTTTTGTTTCAACTTGAAGGGCCTTTAACATTTTTTAAGGCCAGTTTAGTACTGATGAGCTCCTTCAGTTTCTTCTTGTATGGAAAACTCATTATGTCTCCTTCCATGTTGAAGGACAATTTTTCCAAGTAGAAGATTGTTGGTTTGCAGTTCTGTCTGTTTGTTCACCAGTTTGATTATATCATGCTACCTACTTCTGGCCTGTGAAATGTCTGGTGAAAATCTAATAGTCATATGGGGGTTTCCTTGTATATAGCAAGTTGCTCTTCTCTTGCTTTCCTTTTCCTTAGTTTTGACAATTATACTATGTGTCAATGTGGGTCTCTTTGGATTCATCTTCTTGGAAGAAGAAATTCTCACTTCGTTTGGGCATTGTTCTCCTTGCCTTGGTGAACATGTTTATGAACATTATTTGGAACTCTGTCACCATTTCATTATAGCTTGTTTTGGGGGTTTTATCACGCCCTTTGTAACATTTCTCTGTCTCTTCATTTTCCTTGCCTCTCTGTGTTGTTCCGTATGCGTTAGATAACACAGCTACCCTTCCAGCCCTGATGGAGCAGTCTCAGGAAAATAATGTCATTTGGCTCTATCCAAGCTCTTGATTGTCTCTCAGATGTTTGGGGTATTTTCATTTTCCTTTGGCATAAGACTCAAAAGCTTTTATATTATTTGTTTTTTCAAATTTTCATGATTGAGCTCCCTTCTTTGTTCCAAGTGTCTCCACATAGCGGAGGGTATGCCAGATCCCATTTTAATGTGAGTATCTTCTTGTTCATTTGACGTGTAGGTATCACTCGACTAGTATCTAGAATTCTTTCAGAGGGAGTTGCTCCCTGCATAGCTGTAGATTCAGTACGTCTGTGGGAAAAGATGAGTTCAGGAGTCTTTTTCAGTGTCATTCTGCAGTGGAACATGCACAGACACTTTTAACATCCTACATACGTGGGCCCATCAGTGTGCCCAGGAGTCCTGTGTGGAAAGTCCTCCATGGTGGCCAAGCACCAATTCCCCCAGGGAATTTATTTCAGTGGCTGGTGGTGGTGGGAGGAACCACAGGAGGTTAAATGGGAGGGAGGTGTCTGCCTGCTGAGGGTCAGTGCAGAGCTGCTCAGAGAAGGAGAAGAGGAGAACAACCTAAGCGCTGGGCTGTTCCACTGGAGGGGGACATATTTGAGGGGAAAAAAGGAGGGTGAGTGAGATGGGTGGGAAAGAATTGCCCATGACCCTCTGTGTCTGCTGCGCTTGGAAGAACTGAGCCAGGAGCGCAGGCAGCTGAGAGAGCAGGAGTATGACAATCTGTCCCCTGACTGCACCTGTATCACCTGCTTAAGAGACAAAAGGTTGGGAAGAACATTTAGGGGCCGGGAGAGCCAGAGCAGCAGGAAGTGCAAACAGCTGGGAGAAGAGGGAGGAAGGAGCTGTGCAAGTGGGCATGGACAGAGCAGGCAGTGGTGGCCTGGATTCCACCCCCCCCACCCCCAGTCCTGCTTTTTTAACCTTTAAAGTGATTTACATACATCTCAAAGGAGCAGAGAAAGACATTTTAAGTTACACATTTTCTTAAAGTTTTTTCACAAAAAAGGGAGAAAATGGAAGTCTCCTTCCCTTTTTGCACTAGAGGATTTGTTGTTTGTATTTACTGTCATATGAGTCAGAATATTTTAAATTACAGAATAGATTTTTGGGTCCATTTCAGTGGCTCAGTAGGTTAAGTGTTTGACTCTTGATCTCAGCTCAGGTCTTGATCTCCAGTTCATGAGTTCAAGTCCTGTGTTGGGCCCTGAGCATGGAGCCTACTTAAAAAAGAAAAAAAAAATAGATGTTTTTGAAGTTTGTTTCCTAATGCAAGCAAGGATGCATGTGTAAGATTTGTTCCCAGTGTAATTTATCGGACGCTGATTTAGGGATGAATTCTGACTTAGCACTCTGGTTCTCAAACTGAACCTGCAACAACCTCAGGGAGGGTTTGTTAATACATGATTTCTGGGCCCCTCTGCAGTTTACTCTTTTCGCAGTTCTGGGATTGTGCCCGAAATTCTCCTTTTTTACAGTCAGGGTAATGCTACTCATGCCGGTCAAGAGATTATACTTTGGGAACCTGTGCCTAGGGGCACATTTATTGTTGTCTTCTCCAGTAAGAGTGTAGACCCGTGTGGAAACAGACAGGTAATATACAAGTCTTCTGGTTGACCTGGATGTTGGGAGTGACTATCCAGATGTCTGTGTGGGATTAATTGCGGGCTGGGTCCATTTTCTTCCCTTTTCAGCTTTACGTCTGAGGACTGACCCTGGTCCAGTAAGATCAGAGAAGGGTCCACTAAAATTCTATATGGGTAGGCCAAGCCAATACCCTAAACTCAAGGCACATGCCATAGTCTTGTGTGTGTCATCACTGCAACCCTGTCTTACATATAGTAACTAATTTGGTTTTCATCACAGCCCTGAAAGATAGATTATACTATTATTGCTATATTATAGATGAAAACACTGAGGTAGTGTGATTTGGCCAATGTCAATAAATCTGTTTCTATGAGTTTGAATTGTTTTTTCTTAATATTCCATGTATAAGTGATATCATATAATATGTACGTTCTCAAGTTATTTCATTTAGAAGGGTTCCCTCGAGTTCCATCCATGTGGTTGCAGATGACAGGATTTCTTTCTTTCTCATGGCGGATTAATGTTCCTGTGTGTCTGTGTGTATTTTAAATCTTCTTTAACCATTCATGCATAGATAGGTACTTAGATTGTTTCCATGTCTTGTCTATTGTAAATAATGCTGCAATGAACATGGGGGTGAATAGATCTCTTTGAAATCTTGATATTTTTATTGGATGTATATCCAGAAGCAGGGTTGTGGAATCATATGGTAGCTCTATTGTTATGCTTTAGAAAGCCTCTGTATTATTTTCCACAGTGGCTACACCAATTTGCAGTCTCACTAACAGTGCACATTTCCATTTTCTCCCCAACCTCCTCCACGCTTGTAATCTCTTGTCTTTTTGAAGGTAACCATTCTATCATGCATGAAGTGATATTCCACTGTGGTTTCCATCTGCATCTTTTTTAAAAAATTTAAGTAAGCCCTACACCCAACGCGAGGCTCAAACTCATGATCCCGAGATCAGATTCCATGCTCTATCAACTGAAGCAGGCAGTTGTCCCTCATTTGCATTTTCTCAGTGATTTGTATTGTTGAGCATTTTTTCCTATACCATTTTTCATATACATATGTTGGCAATTTATGTGTCTGCTTTGGAGCATGTCTATTCAGTTCCTCTGACCATTTCTTAGCCAAATTGTTTGGTTTATGCTACTGAGTTTTAGGAGTTCCTTATATAATTTGGATAATCCTTTTCTGATGTGTTTTGCAAATATTTTCTTCCATTCCATATGTTTTGTTTTGTTTTTTTAAATTTTTAAAGAATTACTATGATATGTTAGTCACCATACAGGACATCATTAGTTTTTGATGTAGTGTTCCATGATTCATTGTTTGCGTATAACACCCAGGGCTCCATGCAATACGTGCCCTCCTTAATACCCATCACTGGGCTGGCATATCCCCCGACCCCCACCCCCAGAACCCTCAGTTTGTAGCAATGTCCACAATAGCCAAACTGTGGAAGGAGCCTGAGATGCCCTTCAATGGATGAATGGATAAAGAAGATGTGGTCCATTTATACAATGAAATATTACTCAACCATCAGAGAGGATGATTATCCAACATTCCATATGTTTTTTATTTGGTTGTTTCTTTCACTGTGCAGAAGCTTTTTAGTTTGAGGTAGTCATGCTTATTATTTTTGTTTTAGTTGCTTGCGCTTTTGTATTCATATGCAAAAAGTCATTGCCACAACCAATGTAAAGGAGATTTATCCCTATATTCTCTTCCAGGAGTTTTACACTCCCAGGTCTTATGTTTACATCTTTAATATATTTTGAGTTATTTTTTGTGAATGGTGTAGGATAGGGTTCCTATTTCATTTTTCTGCATGTGGTTATCCAGTTTTCTCAGAACCGTTTCTTGAGGAAACTCTTCTTTCTCCAGTGAGTATTTTTGGTTCCCTCATGAAATATTAGTTGACTGCGTATGGAAGGGCTTACTTCTGTCTCTTCATTCTGTTCCATTGGTCTATGTGCCTGGTTTGATGCTAGTACCATATTGTATTAATTATGACAGCTTTGTAGTAGAATTTGAAACCAGAAAGTGTAATGCCTCAGGCCTTGTTCTTCATACCCAAGGTTGCTTTGCCAGTTTGTATTCTTTTGTGGAATATATATATATATATATAT
>NC_048229.1:28293886-28300693 GCF_002007445.2 Ailuropoda melanoleuca
ATATATATATATATATATATATCCATTTTCTTTCTATGCAGAATGCCGTTGGAATTTTGATAGGGATTGCATTGAAAGCATTGAATGTACAGATTGCTTTGGGCTTTTTTTTTTTTTTTTAAGATTGATTTATTTTAGGGAGACAGACAGTGTGCGTATGGGGGAGGGCCAGATGGAAAGAATCTCAGTCTGACTCTCTGCTGAATGCAGAGCCTAACAAGGAGCTTGATCTCACAACTCCGAGATCATGACCCAAGCTAAAGCCAAGAGTTGGACACTTAACCAGCTGAGCCACCCAGGTGTCCCAGGTAGTGTGGACATTTTAACAGTATTAATTCTGATCCATTAACATGGAATAGATTTCTTCTTCTTTGTACCTTGGTCAGTTTTGTTTTGTTTGATCAGTCTTATCCTTTTCAATGTACAGATCTTTCACCTCTTGGGTGACATTTATTCCTAAGAATTTGATTCTTTTTCATGATATTGTATATGGGATTAATTTAAGTCTTCCAGTTGTTTTGTTAGTAGTGTATGGAAATACAACTGGTTTTTGTTGAGTTTGTATCCTGCAACTTTACTGAATTTGTTTAATTTGAACAGAGTTTTGGTGGCATCTTTAGAATTTTTTATATGTAAGATCATAACGTAATTTTACATATATGTGGGATCTTAAAAAAAACACAACTGAATAAGCAAACAAATGAAAAGGAGAATCAGACATATCAATACAGTAAACAAATTGATGGTTGCCAAAGGGAATGAAGGTGGAGGGATGGACCAGATGAGTGAAGAGCAGTGGGACATACAGGCTTCCGGTTATGGAATGAATAAGTAAATGTACAGCATGGGGAATATAGACTTGTGAGCATAGCATAATGTAGAGAGATATTGAATCACTATGTTGTGCACTTAAAACTACTGTAACATTGGGGGTCAACTATACGCACACACAAAATTGAAAAGATCATATCTTCAAACAAAGAAGATTTACTCCTTTGTTTCTGATTTTGGGGACTTTTCTCTTTTTCTCACATACTTGGTCTGGTTCAGAATAGGAGTGGTAGGACTGGTGACTCTTGCTTGTCTCCTGCTATTAGAGGAAAATATTGCAACCTTTCAGCATTGAATACGACGGTTAGCTGTGGGCTCATTGAATATGGCCTTTACTACGTTGAGATACATCCCTTCTGTACCCAAATGGTTTTTGTCATGAAAGCATGTTTTATCAGATGGTTTCTGTGATCTCTTGAGATGATCATATATTCTTTCATTCTATGAATGTGGGGTATCACCTTTATTGATTTATGTGTGTTAAAGCATAAATGGGATTTGGTCATGGCATATAATGTTTTCAATGTGCTGTTGAATTTACCTTGTGAATATTGAGAATTTTTGTATTTATATTTCACAGATGAATATAGTAGCTTAGTTTTCTTGGCCTTATCTGGCTTTGGTATCATGTTATGTTTGCTTCATAAAATGAATTTGGGAGCGTTCCTTCCTCTTGAAATTTTTGGAAGAGTTTGAGGATTGTTGTCAATCCTTTGCTTGGTAGCATGCATCAGGGAGACCAACTGGTGCTTTGGTTTTCTTCGTTGGAAGATTTTGATTGCTAATTTGGTCTCCTTATCCATTACTGGTTCAGATTTTCTACTTCTTCATGATTCAATCTTGGTTGATTGTATGTTTCTAGGAATATATCTATTTCTTCTAGATTGTCCAACTAGTTGGCATATCATTGTCCATTGTTGTCTCTTCTGATCCTTTGTATTTCTTTGGTAAATGTTATGTTTCCCCTTTCATTTCTGAATTTATTTAGATCTTCTCTTTTAGTCTTGCCAAAGAGTTGTCGATTTGTTTTTGCAAAACACCATCTCTGAATTTCATTGATCCTTTCTATTGTTCTTCTGTCTCAATTTAATTTCTGTCTTTCTTCCTGCTCTGATCATTGCTCTGTCCTTTTCTCAGTTAACTTTTGGCTTAGGTTGGGTTTTTTCCCCCCAGTTTTGTTTTTGGGTATAAAGTTAGATTCTTTATTTGAGATCTTTCTTCTTAATGTAGGCATTTATTGTTATTAAATTCTCTCTTAGAACTGCTTCTATTTTTTTTTGAGGACTTTTTCATTATGTTCAATTAGCCAGCATATAGTACATAATTAGTTGTTGATGTTGTGTCCAATAGGACTTTTTTTTTTCATTTTAAATTATTTTTTATTATGTTAGTCACCATACAGTACATCCCCGGATTCTGATGTAAAGTTCGATGCTCCATTAGTTGCATATAACACCCAGTGCACCATGCAATACGTGCCCTCCTTACTACCTATCACCAGTCTATCCCATTCCCCCACCCCCTAGGACTGCTTTTAATGTATACTATAGGTTTTAATATGTTGCTTCTATTTTCATTTGTCTCGGTGTTTTATTCTTACTTTACTTTTAAATTTCTTCTCTGGCCATTGGTTCTTCAGGAGTGTGTTGTTTGGTTTCCATAGATTTGTAAATTTTCCCCAGAAATCTCTCCTTACTGATGTCTGGTTTCATACCATTGTGACTGAAAAATACTTATTATGATATCAACCTTCTTAAATTTCCTAATGCTTGTTTTGTGGCCCATCCTCTGATTTATCTTGGAGAATATTCAGTGTGAACTTGAGGGAATATGTATTCTGCTGCTGTGAGGTGGGCTGTACTGTTTACGTCTGTTAGGTACATTTGGTCTAGAGTATAGTTCAAGTCCAAAAGTTCCTTACTGATTTTCTGTCTGGATGATTTATTCATTTTTAGAAATCTTTTGTATTGTCTGTTTCTCCTCTCAAAATCTGTTAGTATTTTATTAATATATTGAGGTCCCCCAGAACTCAGTGCATGTCTGTGATCATGGTCTTCTTGATGAGTTGACGACTTTATCATTTAATAGTTTTATATTTCCGCTGTTGCAGCTTTTGGCTGAAAGTCTACTTTTTCTAATGAAAGTATAGTTAACACTGCTTTCTTTTGGTTTCTATGTGTATGAAATGTCTCCTTTTTCAAGGCTTCATTTTGAGCTTCTGTGAATCTGGGGTGAGTCTTTTGTAGGCATCATATAGTTGGTCTTGTATTTTTATCCATCCAATGACTCAATGACTTATAAGTGGAAAATGTAATCCATTTATATGTAACTATTGATAGGTAAGGACTTGCCAATGTCATTTTATTTGTTTTCTGGCTATTTTGTGGTTTCCTTCATCTTTCTTCCTCTCTTGTTTTTGAATTAATTTGCTATAGTAGTATGCTATGATTCTGTCTTTGTATTTTCTGAATCTAATGTAGGTTTTTTGTGGTTCTATGAGGCTTACATGAAACATCATATAGATGTAATAGCCTATTTTATGCTGATAAAAATTTAACTTTAGTTAGACACAAAAACCCTACCCTTTTACTCCTCCCTTCCACCCATTTTTTGTATATAATCACAATTTACCTTTTAGTATATTGTTTATATATTAAAAATTATTATAGGGGCGCCTGGGTGGCACAGCGGTTAAGCATCTGCCTTCGGCTCAGGGCGTGATCCCGGCGTTATGGGATCGAGCCCCACATCAGGCTTCTCTGCTATGAGCCTGCTTCTTCCTCTCCCACTCCCCCTGCTTGTGTTCCCTCTCTCGCTGGCTCTCTCTCTCTCTGTCAAATAAATAAATAAAATCTTTAAAAAAAAATAAAAATAAAAATTATTATAGCTAAAATTAACAATAGCTCTATTTATTTTTAATTTTTTAACCTCTATACTACTGTTAACTGGTTAATGTACCACCTTATTATATTACTAGAATATTCTTAATTAACTATATACTTATCTCTGTAAGTCCATTGTATATTCTCATGTTTTTATATTACTAATGGTTGTCTTTTTATTTCAGCTTGAGGAACTCCTTTCAGCATTTCTTGTAAGGCAGGCCTAGTGATGATGAACTCCCTCTGCTTTTGATTTTTGGGGAAAAGTCTTTATCATCTCCTCATTTAGGAAGGACTACTTTGCTGAATATTCTTGGTTGGCGGTTTTCTTCTTTGAGCACTCTGAATAGATCATCCTGTTCTCTGCTGGCCTGACGTTTTCTGCTGAAATGTCCACTGATAGCTGTAGGGGGGTTTGCTTGTAAGTTAAAAGCTTCTTTTCTTTGGCACCTGGGTGGCTGTCGTTAAGCGTCTGCCCTTGGCTCAGGGCATGATCCCAGAGTCCTGGGATTGAGCCTCGCATAGGGCTCCCTGCTCAGCGGGAAGCCTGCTTCTCACTCTCCCACTCCCCCTGCTTGTGTTCCCTCTCTCGCTGGCTGTCTGTCAAATAAATAAATCTTTAAACAAACAAAAAACCCCGAACTTCTTTTCTCCTTCTGCTTTTAGGAATCTGTCTTTGATTTTTGACAGGTTTATCGTAATATATATTGGAGAAGACCTCTGAGTTTGTCTCTTGACCAATGAGCTTCATGAACCTGGATATTAAAATCTCTGCCCAGTTTGGGAAGTCACAGCTATCATTTCCTTAAATAAGCTTTCTGCCCTCGATAATCCTTTTAACGTACTGTTGGACCCTATTAGCTAGGATCTTGTTGAGAATTTTGGTGTCCATATTCATTAGGGATATCAGTATGTAATTCTCCTTTTTGATGGGTTCTTTTCCTGGTTTGGGGATCAAGTTAATACTGGCCTCATAGAATGAGTTTGGTAGTTTTCCTTCTGTTTCTATTTTTTGAAACAGCTTCAGGAGAATACATTTTATTTCTTCTTTGAATACTTGGTAGAATTCCCTGGGAATGCGTCAGGCCCTGCACTCTTATTTTGGGGGAGGTTTTTGATCACTGCTTCAATCTCTTCATAATTAATTGGTCTGTTTAAATAATCAGTTTCTTCCTGTTTCAGTCTTGGTAGTTTATAGGTTTCCAGGAAGGCATCCATTTCTTCCAGGTTGTTTAATTTATTGGCATAAAGCTGTTGATAAAAGTTTCTAATAATCTTCCTATTTCATCAGTGTTGGTTGTGATCTCTCCCCTTTCATTCATAATTTTACTAATTTGGGTCCTTTCTCTATTCTTTTGAATAAGTCTGGCCAGTGGCTTATCGATCTTATTTACTCTTTCAAAGAACCAGCTTCTAGTTCTGTTGATCTGCTCTACTGTGCTCCTAGTTTCTAATTCATTGATCTCTGCTCTAATCATGATTAAACACTTTCTCATGGGAGGGTTAGGCCTGTTCTTCTGTTCCTGTTCCTGCTTCTTTTTTTTTTTTAAGATTTTATTTATTTATTTGACAGAGATAGAGCCAGCAAGAGAGGGAACACAAGCAGGGGGAGTGGGAGAGGAAGAGGCAGGCTCATAGCGGAGGAGCCTGATGTGGGACTCAATCCCATAACGGCAGGATCAAGCCCTGAGCCGAAGGCAGACGCTTAACTGCTATGCCACCCAGGCACCCCCTTGTTCCTGCTTCTTGAGGTGAGAATATAAAAACTGCATTTTAGATTTTTCTATTCTTTTGAGTGAGGCTGGATGGCTATGTATTTTCCCCTCAGGACTGCCTCTGCAGTGTCCCATAGGTTTTGGACCATTGTGTTTTCATTCTCATTGGTCTCCATAAATTGTTTAAATTGATTTTTGATTTCCTGGTTTGACCAATCATTCTTGAGCAGGATGGTTCTTAGATTCCAAGTGTTTGAGTATCTTCCAAATTTTTCCTTGTGATTGAGTTCCAATTTCAAAGCATTGTGGTCTGAGAAAGTGCAGGGAATACTCTCAGTCTTTTGGTATCAGTTGAGACCTGTTTTGTGACCCAGTATATGGTCTATTTTGGAGAACGTTCCATGTGCATTCGAAAAGGGGCGCCTGGGTGGCACAGCGATTAAGCATCTGCCTTTGGCTCAGGGCGTGATCCTGGCGTTATGGGATCGAACCCCACGTCAGGCTCTTCTGCTGTGAGCCTGCTTCTTCCTCTCCCACTCCCCCTGCTTGTGTTCCCTCTCTCGCTGGCTGTCTCTATCTCTGTCAAATAAATAAATAAAATCTTTAAAAAAAAAAAGAATGAGTATTTTGTTGTTCTGGGGTATGGTGTTCTGTATATAGCTATGAGGTCCATCTGGTCTAGTATTTCATTCGAAGCTCTTGTTTCTTCGTTGATTTTTCTGCTTAGGTGATGTGTCTATTGCTGATAGTGGAGTGTTGAGGCCCCCTACTATTAACGTATTTTTATCTATATGTCTCTTTATTCTGGTTATGACTTTGCTTGTGTATTTTGCTGCTCCCCTGTTGGGGGCATAGATATTTATAATTGTCATATCCACTTGTTGGATACATCCTTTAAGAATAATATAGTGTCCTTCTGTATCTCTAACTACAGTCTTTAGTTTAAAATCCAATCTGTCTGATATGAGAATTGCTACCCCATATTTCTTTTGAGGTCCATTGACATGAAAAATGGTTTTCNATCCCTTCACTTTCAGTCTGGATGTATCTTTAAGTTCAAGATGAGTCTCTTGTAGACAGCAAATGGATGGGTCATGTCTTTTTATCCAATCTGCAACCCTGTGGCATTTTATGGGAGTATTTAGGCCATTCACATTGAGAGTGATTATTGAGAGATATGATTTTAATGATGTCATGTTGCCTGTAAAGTCTTTGTTTCTATAGATTGTGACACTCTGTTCTGTATCACTCTTGGGCCTCTTTACTTTTATAGAACCCCCCTTAGTATCTCCTGTAGGGCTGGTTTCATGGTTATGGAATTGGACAGTGTCTGGTGATTCTGGAAGGTCCTTATCTCTCCATCAATTCTGAATGACAGC